>NC_069499.1:677356086-677576086 GCF_027579735.1 Bombina bombina
ATATTCTATCTACTCACAAGTGGAGTGGCACCTAGAACCAACTGGGTGCATACAGGCAGGCTGACATTCAGGACCAGCAGTCAGTACGCTGGGGGTCTCACCCGGGAGACCTGTGGGTGGGTCAGATGAGGTAGATGGAGTCAGCTGTGTGTCGTCTGGTGAGCCGGATCGCCACTGTGGAAGTCCAAAGGGCTGTGTTGTTTATCCCAAAAGGGTAGCTGCTCACACGATCAGCCTTGTTTCCAAACGAGTTTCCAATGTCAGTGTATGGAACAAAGGGATAAAAACCAAACTGAATATAACCACTGCAAACTGTGGTAATATTAAAAAGGCACAGAAAACCGGGTCTGTCTAAAAACAAGTATTTAATTGCTACGCGTTTCTCAGTCCGTAAAGGACCGTTTCCTCAGGCATATGACAAAAACATGTAAGCAATGTTGTGTATTTCGTTTTTATATATTCATTATAACACAATCTAGTGTGTGCACAAAATTACCTTATAGGTATATGAAAATACTGCCATAAATCGCTATGTTATTAGCTCTGATCGGCAGGTTAAGTATAGTAGTGTATATCAGTCGTCATAGCAACCGTAGCTATGGTTACGATACAAACCCAGGTTAGTGTATCTATACAGTAGTGGATTGCCTAGTGCAGCAAACATGTAAAGTGACAATAAGTGCTAAACATTCTAAGTCACATTCATTCATAGCTGTGCACAATAATCTATATACATAGATAGATAAAAAAAATAAGAAATTAGAAGTAAAAATAAAAATAAAAAGTGGCGATTCTTGCTATACTTGTTATCAATACATTTAGAGATGTGGAATGACTGCAGGACAATAAGTATACTCTATGCAGGCAATATATCCACTAAATCAATTTGCAACATTATTCTGTTGTGTTTTACAATAAATATATGAATAGATAAATGATGTACTATAATTGATTAGGCACAACTTATTATATTAGTGCTCAAAAATTGCAAACAGGATAGTACATCTATTTCTCTGTATATTTGTGGTATGGTACAGATATGTGGCCCAATGGGGAAATTCACTTAATGATGTAGTGAACTCACAGAGAGATCTAGATTATCATACTGGAACAAAGAGAGGTATATTAGATCATGTCAATATTCATGATTCCTCTATTTGGATATGTATCACAATGTGGCATACAGCTAAGTAATATTTAAAATACTAGGATGATACTGTATGGTGTATAGAAATGTATCTAAACTATATCTAGAATATAATTTCTTATTACACCAAGATGAGCAGATAACAATGTCCAACTTATAGATGACCAAGTGTGGACATATAGGAAAAGTCCATCTTGTTACTCCTTAGTATTTGCAGCTGTATTGATTTATCCCCGGCATAAGGTATAAGGTGCAAAAATGGGTAATTTCACCTCAGGGGCCAGGCTTCCACACCCTAGATGGGGGAGTATTCCTCCACCCGGGTGTGTCGTAAGCGACCGGCTCACATCGCTCAAAAGAGCCATGGAGCTGGGAGCTAAACATAGCCACAATGACCCTGGGTTGTACCCCAAGCATGTAGCACTATCTTATGAAATCAAATAAGATTTTTAAAATCTGGGGTAGTGTTTAATCCGCCTGGATGTATGGTTCCCAATTGAAAGATCCACTGGGCTTCACGTTTAAGCAATGTCTTGCTCCTATCCCCTCCCCGATCAAGTGGGGGTATGTGGTCAATGAGGATATAACGTATTGAAGAAACGGCGTGGCCTTGCTTGGCACAATGGCGTGCAACAGGCTGTTCGGAATCTCCCTGTTTGAGTGCAGATCGTATTGCATGCCTGTGGTTTGCCATTCGTTCACGTAAAGTGCCTGAAGTTTTGCCCATGTAAAAACATGAACATGGGCAGAAAAGGAGGTACACTACGTGTGTGGTAGTACACGTAATGGAGTGCTTAATCACATATCTCCGATTAGTGTGTGGGTGATGAAAGGTTTTAATACTGACCAAACCATTACACGTTGTGCAGCTTAAGCATCTATATGATCCTTTGATATTTATTTTGGCCCCTGTGGTGTAGCTGGATTTTTGATCAGTGCGCATTAGGAGGTCTTTAAGGTTAGTACCCCTCTTAAAGCCCACCATTGGTTGTAACTGCCGAGTGAATGTTAATTTAGGATCTGACGTCATGATGGGCCAGTATTGATGTAAAATACGTCCCGTGTTTTTGGTAGTTGGAGTGAATGTAGTGGACATAATTAATCTATTGCTCGTGTCTCTCTTTGATGTGGGCTTGATCAATTAATCTTGAGTGAATGTGGATGCTGTAATCATGTTTTCTTGAATAATAGAGGGTTTATATCCCCGCTCGCGGAATCTTTCTCCCACTCCTGCCAGTTGGGAGACCCCAGTCTGTGTATCTGAATTATTTCTCATAGTTCTCACAAATTGAGATTTGACTATGCCCTTTAAGAGGGCAGGGGGGTGACAGCTGTCAGCGCTCAGAATATAATTCCGATCGGTTTGTTTGTGATAAAGGGTAGTGCCCAATTGGTGTACCTCTTTAAAGACCGTCAAGTCCAGGAAATTAATAGACTGTGTATCAACCGTCATTTTAAATTTAACATTGCTTGTGGCCGTGTTATATGTTTCAAACCAAGTTTGTAGTTCCTCCATGGTCCCCCGCCACACCATGAAAATGTCGTCAATATATCTGTAATAACATACTACTGCAGAATTGGTAGTATTCCACAGATACAAATTTTCAAATTGGGACATGTATAGGTTGGCGTATGCGGGGGCCATGGAGGAACCCATGGCTGTACCAGCTGTTTGCAAATAAAAATTACTCTCAAATCTAAAGTAATTCTTATACAAACAGAATTCTATCAAAGAAAGAAAGAATTTAATTGGTGGTCCCTCATACAGAGGGTTATTGGTGATATGTTCCTCAATTGATTTGAGACCCTCAGTGTGGGGGATAATGGTATACAGACTGTTGACGTCCAAACAGACCAATAGGTCATCAGGTTGGACGTCAACAGTCCGTATCTTTCGTATAAAATCACCTGTACAGGTTGTAGTAAGATATCCACCAGTTGTGCTACCAGTTGTGTCAAGGAATCCCTTGCCGACACAATAGGCCGGCCTGGTGGATGATCCAGAGTTTTGTGTATCTTAGGGATGGAATATAGGATAGGTATTTTCGGGTATGTGGTAGTACAAAAATCGCGAATATGTTCAGACAGCCAGCCTTGTTCAAAACCCATCTGGATCAGTACATCCAATTGTGTTTTAAACCTTGTAGTGGGGTCATTAGGTAATACAGAATAAGTATGTATGTCTGTCAACTGATTCAGAATGTCAGTGCGGTAATCCTCATAGTTAAGTATCACTATAGCTCCGCCCTTATCATTTTTGCAACTTTGTGTTTTCTCATTCATATGGACATTCTTTTCCTGGGACTTGGCTCCTGACTACACCTCACCACTAACAGATACTGTTTTTACTCTTGCTCTACACCTGTGGATAAATAATCCTACATACTCAGGAATTTATTGCTTTGTTTATGCACCTTTTTCCCTGATTATAGTATGTCTACATCACAGACACAGGAGGAACATATCGAGCTGCAAGTACAGAGTGAGGATTTAACCTGTCAAGCAGTGGAAGCCCAGACTGGAACTGTATCGTATACGCCAGATGATGCTGCCCGGATCTTGTTCGCACCAATCTCCAAGACTGTTGGTGAGACCCCAATCAATTTATATCACACCTTATTAAAATTAAAAAAAAGAGAGGTTGATTTAACCTTACATGGTAGTTACCTTTCGGATTAATTTAGAACAGGAAACATACCCCGAGGATTTAGGGTCCATAATGTACCCACCATCGGGCGAGAAAATCCAGAGTTCAGAAAAAAATGGTGCTTTATTCTGAACAAGTGCTCCTTAGACTTAATTCTACTTGTTATAGAGGAAGTCACTTCAATCCTAGGCAAAGTTAAAGTTGAAATACAGACTTTTGAAAACACATACCAGGCTACACTTACTAGTGACACACAAGAAAACTGGTTATCTAAAATTAAATCACAAATAGATAAATACCAGACAGACTTAATAACCTTTAAAAACAGGAAATTAGAAACAGTAAATCAGGACTATAAACAAGGGAAAGTCTATAAATGGTGAACTACCACACCTGATACAAGAACCAGGAGGAGACAGAGAAATAGACGGGTCCACTTTGATACTGTGGATACTAGTGGGGGAGAGTCCTCTGACACTGATAGAAACCCCGCCAATACTTCTCTGACTCCACCTGGATCATATAGACCTCTAAATCAATTCTCCACACATGCATCTAGGGAACACTCTACACCTAACCATCATTTTTTAGGGGTAACTACCCGCTCCCAGGGAGGGGGCGGCACAATAGACCCCATATTAGGTGGGCGGGGCATAAGACATCGACCGCCAAGACGCCCACGACAGAGGACATAGTAATTAATTTGAGTACACATAGTCTATCTGATAATGAAAGTAAAGTTTTAAACCGGGGCTTATCTTTTGTGCCTAGCACAGCCCTTTCTGAGTTTGATTTAAAATTGGACCTGTACAAATTAAACAAATCACTTAAGATCAGGGAGTTTTTTCAAGACTCCACATCTAGTTCAATTAAGACACAGGTAGAACCTAAATGTAAGATCCCCAGTTCTTTTGAACCAACTAATAGCAGCCCAAGTACTAAAACCTTTATCAGACTGGAGACTCAAGATCTTGAAACAGCCAGACAACAATCCCTTTGGACACATAATATGCCTAGGGAAGAACGACAGGCGATAAAGACCCTCCAGGATGACCCAAGTATAGTCATTAGGCCCGCCGATAAGTGATACTTAACTATGAGGATTACCACACTGACATTCTGAATCAGTTGACAGACATACATACTTATTCTGTATTACCTAATGACCCCACTACAAGGTTTAAAACACAATTGGATGTACTGATCCAGATGGGTTTTAAACAAGGCTGGCTGTCTGAACATATTCGCGATTTTTGTACTACCACATACCCGAAAATACCTATCCTATATTCCATCCCTAAGATACACAAAACTCTGGATCATCCACCAGGCCGGCCTATTGTGTCGGCAAGGGATTCCTTGACACAACCGGTAGCACAACTGGTGGATATCTTACTACAACCTGTTGTTAGGGAGGTAAGATCATATATCATGGATACAGGTGATTTTATACGAAAGATACGGACTGTTGACGTCCAACCTGATGACCTATTGGTCTGTTTGGACGTCAACAGTCTGTATACCATTATCCCCCACACTGAGGGTCTCAAATCAATTGAGGAACATATCACCAATAACCCTCTGTATGAGGGCCCACCAATTAAATTCTTTCTTTCTTTGATAGAATTCTGTTTGTATAAGAATTACTTTAGATTTGAGAGTAATTTTTATTTGCAAACAGCTGGTACAGCCATGGGTTCCTCCATGGCCCCCGCATACGCCAACCTATACATGTCCTAATTTGAAAATTTGTATCTGTGGAATACTACCAATTCGGCAGTAGTATGTTATTACAGATATATTGACAACATTTTCATGGTGTGGCGGGGGACCATGGAGGAACTACAAACTTGGTTTGAAACATATAACACGGCCACAAGCAATGTTAAATTTAAAATGACGGTTGATACACAGTCTATTAATTTCCTGGACTTGACGGTCTTTAAAGAGGTACACCAATTGGGCACTACCCTTTATCACAAACAAACCGATCGGAATTCTATTCTGAGCGCTTACAGCTGTCACCCCCCTGCCCTCTTAAAGGGCATAGTCAAATCTCAATTTGTGAGAACTATGAGAAATAATTCAGATACACAGACTGGGGTCTCCCAACTGGCAGGAGTGGGAGAAAGATTCCACGAGCGGGGATATAAACCCTCTATTATTCAAGAAAACATGATTACAGCATCCACATTCACTCAAGATTAATTGATCAAGCCCACATCAAAGAGAGACACGAGCAATAGATTAATTATGTCCACTACATTCACTCCAACTACCAAAAACACGGGACGTATTTTACATCAATACTGGCCCATCATGACGTCAGATCCTAAATTAACATTCACTCGGCAGTTACAACCAATGGTGGGCTTTAAGAGGGGTACTAACCTTAAAGACCTCCTAATGCGCACTGATCAAAAATCCAGCTACACCACAGGGGCCAAAATAAATATCAAAGGATCATATAGATGCTTAGGCTGCACAACGTGTAATGGTTTGGTCAGTACTAAAACCTTTCATCACCCACACACTAATCGGAGATATGTGATTAAGCACTCCATTACGTGTACTACCACACACATAGTGTACCTCCTTTTCTGCCCATGTTCATGTTTTTACGTGGGCAAAACTTCAGGCACGTTACGTGAACGAATGGCAAACCACAGGCATGCAATACGATCTGCACTCAAACAGGGAGATTCCGAACAGCCTGTTGAACGCCATTGTGCCAAGCAAGGCCACGCCGTTTCTTCAATAAGTTATATCCTCATTGACCACATACCCCCACTTGATCGGGGAGGGGATAGGAGCAAGACATTGCTTAAACGTGAAGCCCAGTGAATCTTTCAATTTGGAACCATACATCCAGGCGGATTAAACACTACCTAAACACTAAGATAGTGCTACATGCTTGGGGTACAACCCAGGGTCATTGTGGCTACGTTTAGCTCCCAGCTCCATGGCTCTTTTGAGCGATGTGAGCCGGTCGCTTACGACACACCCGGGTGGAGGAATACTCCCCCATCTAGGGTGTGGAAGCCTGGCCCCTGAGGTGAAATTACCCATTTTTGCACCTTATACCTTATGCCGGAGATAAATCAATACAGCTGCAAATACTAAGGAGTAACAAGATGGACTTTTCCTATATGTCCACACTTGGTCATCTATAAGTTGGACATTGTTATCTGTTCATCTTGGTGTAATAAGAAATTATATTCTAGATATAGTTTAGATACATTTCTATACACCATACAGTATCATCCTAGTATTTTAAATATTACTTAGCAGTATGCCACATTGTGATACATATCCAAATAGAGGAATCATGAATATTGACATGATCTAATATACCTCTCTTTGTTCCAGTATGATAATCTAGATCTCTCTGTGAGTTCACTATATCATTAAGTGAATTTCCCCATTGGGCCACATATCTGTACCATACCACAAATATACAGAGAAATAGATGTACTATCCTGTTTGCAATTTTTGAGCACTAATATAATAAGTTGTGCCTGATCAATTATAGTACATCATTTATCTATTCATATATTTATTGTAAAACACAACAGAATAATGTTGCAAATTGATTTAGTGGATATATTGCCTGCATAGAGTATACTTATTATCCTGCAGAGTCATTCCACATCTCTAAATGTATTGATAACAAGTATAGCAAGAATCGCCACTTTTTATTTTTATTTTTACTTCTAATTTCTTATTTTTTTATCTATCTATGTATATAGATTATTGTGCACAGCTATGAATGAATGTGACTTAGAATGTTTAGCACTTATTGTCACTTTACATGTTTGCTGCACTAGGCAATCCACTACTGTATAGATACACTAACCTGGGTTTGTATCGTAACCATAGCTACGGTTGCTATGATGACTGGTATACACTACTATACTTAACCTGCCGATCAGAGCTAATAACATAGCGATTTATGGCAGTATTTTCATATACCTATAAGGTAATTTTGTGCACACACTAGATTGTGTTATAATGAATATATAAAAACGAAATACACAACATTGCTTACATGTTTTTGTCATGCCGCGAAACCGGAAGTGGCATCACTTCCGGTAGACATGATCACAATGGAACGCAAGATGCGTTCCACACTCAATATTTTGGCGCACTTTTGGGAGTAACACTTGTTTGGTGAGACACTGTTTGAAACACTATAAATTGTGTGATATTTCTTTATTTGTTGATGCTGATGAAGGGGTTGTGAACCCCGAAAACGTTCCATTAAAGAATCTATTGAAAAGACCTGAGAGTGCATCTGACTTTGTTTACTCATATTGCTTATATTTGCACCCAGGCGGTTGCCTCTTGGTGGACTGAGCTGGAAATTGCTTGAATATATATATATATATATATATATATATATATATATATATATATATATATATATACATATATATATATTGTTTTTATCATAATTTTTTTGGTGAGGCCAAAAGTATTGTCCAAGAAAGGAATGACTGTATTTAAAAGTTTGCACTGTTATATGGCAAATGATTTGTTTTGCTACTAGTTTCATCCTTAAACCTGAGTTATTTTGTGACCTATATTGAAAATCCTGAGGTTGACATAATGGGGCCGATTTAACAATGCTTGGTGGACATGATTCGCTGCAGCGTATCATGTCCGCCAGACATCACTGAATGCGGACAGCATATGCTATCGGCATTCAGCATTGTACAAGAAATTCTAGTGAACTGCTTATGCAATGCCGCACTCTGCAGATTTGCGGCCAACTGGCCGCTAGCAGGGGGTGTCAATCAGCCCGATCGTACACGCCTCAGAGGCGGCGTATGAGTTAAGGAGCAGCGGTCTTAAGACTGCTGCTTCTTAACTCCTGTTTCCGGCGAGCCTGAAGGCTCACGCGGAAACAAGGGGAACAGGGTCCATTAAATCGACCCCACAGTCTAATATTTATGTATTGCTTTGATTGATTAACTTTAATATAAAGATATGTAAGAAACAAAAGTGTGTATATGTGTGCAAGCACATTTGTATATTGTTGCTTTGCATATGTCCTCTGTATGTGCATATGTTCTAATACAGCTAATTATCAGCACTTCCCCTGGTTTTTCACTTACCGTCTCACTAAAGGCCTGAAGATCAAACGTTCGTTTAGCCTCGCAGGGACAGTCTAGGTGCAAATATCATAGAAAAGGGGCTGTCTCTGAGAGTGGCAAGCTGTCTCCCATAGAAATAATGAGAGCTCTCTGATATGCAGAAGTTTGCAATCCGCAGGGAGAACCTGGTTTATTTAAACTTTAATACTACGTCTAATACAAATAAAAATACGCTGTTTTCAGTGCACTGTACCTAAAATCACCATTGTTTTCTTATGCATAGGTTCTTAAAAAATCTTGCAAGCCCAGAGACCTTTCGATCATCGGGTCCTATTACAGTTTACAATTAATATAAAATGAAATCCAGATAGTGTTAAAAATTTAGCAATTTTGTGGTGATGTCATCTTTCAATTGGTCTACAAGTAAAAGCTTTAAAGTATGACACTGAGAAAGAGATGAAAAAAAATGTCAGTAAAAGTCAGAAATTCAGACATTCATTACATTTTATGTGATGTAAATAGTTGGTAATACGATTATTAAATTATTATTTAATATTGCAGTGTATGGTTGAAATGTAAGTAATGACGCTTTTTCTTCAACTTGAAAAATACCTTATGGTTTAGGATAATGGGAAGATTACTGAACAAGCGATTTTCCAGCAGTGCGCTCAAACCTTTCCCTGACTGACCTGACACCGGCACTGTGGAAATGACGTCACCTGCTGAATGAGAGTGCCTCTGATAGCGCCATCATCTAGGGCCCAACATGTAACAACAAATCCAAATCACAAAGGCACTTTCAAGCAGTCCAGTCTTGATATACGATAAGAATCAAATTTTATTGTGTCCCTTAAAAACCATGATAGCAATCATATTGCAAGTCAAAATACAAAGATACATTGTATTCATAGCAGGAAATGGAGACCGGGCTCCTATGCAGACATGTTTCATGCACTTGCGCACTTGTTCACTGCTCTAAGGTGCTCCGGTTTGATCCATTTAAATTAGCTAACATTTAAAGCCATAGTATATTATTTTTACATACAGCTACATATTTATTTCATGCTTTATGTAAGGGTTTTTTCAGATGTAGAAGAAATATTTGTAAAACAATTTAATTCCACTCCGAATAGTGGAAAATATAAGATTATTTTTTTTCATTAAATGGACAGTCTACACTAAAATTGTTATTGTTTAAAAAGATAGAAAATGCCTTTACTACCCATTACCCAAATTTGTACAACCAACATTTATATATTAATATACTTTATAACATTTAAACCTCTAAATTTCTGCCTGTTTCTAAGCCACTATAGACAGCCTCTTATCACATGCTTTTGTATTAGCTTTTCACAACATGGGATTGCTAGTTCATGTGGGCCATATAGATAACATTGTGTTCACGCCCGAGGAGTTATTTAAGATTTAACACAGTACTAAATGCAAGAGGCTTAGATTTGCTATTGTAGACTGTCCCTTTAACTGTGCCACTACACATGCAGTTTATCTCCTGACCTGTAGGGGGTGCTATAAACAATATGTGGGGAAAATTAAGAGATCACTCAAAGATAGATTTTTGGAACATGTACGATCTATTGAAGCCCCTAATTCTGATACAGCTATAGCAAGACGTTTTAGTGATTTCCACAATTCTGATGTAAATTTGTTGTCTTTACAAGGCATAATCATGTTTCATTTTGGAAAAGATGAGAGAACAGAGAGAATAAATTACATTTGTGTGAAGTCTATTGGATTTTCATGCTACAGACTACTGTTCCACTTGGTCTAAGTATACAAAAAGATTTGGATCTGTATATGTGAACTAGGAATATATGCTTGAAGAATGTTTAAATAATTAGAAAACAGTTTAATATTGACATAATAAATTAAGTTTAACATTAAATTAGATATGGGTCTTAATAACTGTTCAAGTATGTATATAGATTATGAATTGTATATTTTTTTTTGCAACATGATTATAAATACATAAAGCAAGAAATTAATGTATAGCTGTATGTAAAAATAATATACTATGCCTTTAAATGTTAGCTAAATTAAATGCATCGGACCGGAGCGCCTTAGAGCAGTGAACAAGTGCACTAAACATGTCTGCATAGGAGCCCAGTATCTATTTCCTGCTATGGATACATTGGCCTCTATTTATCAAAGTCTGGTGGACCTGATCCGACAGTGCGGATCTGGTCCGCCAGACCTCGCTGAATACGGAGAGCAATACGCTCTCCGTATTCAGAATTGCACCAGCAGCTCACAAGAGCTGCTGGTGCAACACTGCCCCCTGCAGACTCGCGGCCAACGGGCCGCCAGCAGGGAGGTGTCAATCAACCCAATCGTAGTCAATCGGGTTGATTTCCGGCGATATCTGTACGCCTGCTCAGAGCAGGCGGCCAGGTTATGGAGCAGCGGCCTTTGTGACCGCTGCTTCATAACTGCTGTTTCTGGCGAGCCTGCAGGCTATTATGGTTTGTAAAGAACACAATAAAGTTTGATTCTTATCGTATATCAATACTGAACTGCTTGATAGTGCCTTTGTGATTTAGATTTGTAATGGGAAGATTAAACTTGTGTCTGGTAATGTGCTCTTAATTTTATAGCATGGGGTAGATTAGTTTAGGTACTTGATTTACATGACAGGTTAGTTTTAACTCAGAGACAAATAAATATAATTAAATATATATATTTAGTTTTCACACAAAAAATGCTGTTTTCCTTCCCTGCCTCATCCTTATTTATTTTATCCCCTGTATAGCTCTGCAGTATCTGAATAACAATAATATATATATATAATAACAAGTCCCCCACAGTAAACCCATGACCCACTCGCCTACCTGACCCCACAGCACCTCCACACTGCTTCAAGTTCTCCTCCTCTCCCTGCAAAATTTTCCAGGCACCGTGACCAAGCTTGAGCCATCTCCAAGTCTGTGTGCCTAATGCCCAGTCACAGACGCCCACAGCAGCCCCCATCATCACGCTACTCACTGTTGCTGTTTACTCCTCTCCTGTCTGCTCCGCTCCAGCCTCCATCTGCAGCAAAACAAACCGCTTACAGTACACACAATTCTTCACACATGCTGCTGCAAAAACTGCTTCACGCTGCTCTCACCTGGCCTGTCGTCTCCGCCTTCTTATCAGTCCTTTATTGTGACGAATACTATAACATCTGATTATAGGCCGACACCCTAATTTAAAGATTTACATTAGGGGAAAACTGTTAAACGCATGTTAAAAAGACAAACTTACAATATTGCACGCTCGATAATGTATTCTCCCATAGAAGTCAATGGAAAAAAGTGGATATTTATAAATACATAGAACATATTCTGCTATGTGCAGAACATTGGAATTTGAAATATTTACAGTAAATACATAATAACACTTAATTAAGTATGACTATTGCATAAAATATGATTTAACATGTTTTCATCTACTTAAAGGGACATTATACACTAGATTTTTCTTTGCGTAAATGTTTTGTAGATGATCCATTTATTTAGCCCTGTAATGGAGTGGACCTTGTCAGGAAATGTAGAGCACAAACAGAATGATGCAAAATTACGGCTAGATTATGAGTTTTGCGGTATGAGTGAAAAAGCAGCGTTAAGGCTCATAACGCTGCTTTTTCACTACCGCTGGTATTACGAGTCTTGCAGGTTTAGGGGCACCGCACACTTTTTTGGCCTTAACGCAAATTAACTTACGCAATTTGCGCAAAGTCTTTTTTCAATGGGACTTCCATAGCGCCGATATTACAAGCTTTTTCTGGGAGGCCAAAAAGTGAGCGGTACAGCCTATCCCGCAAGATTCGTAAAGCAATCTAAAGTTAGTAGTTATGAGTTTTACACTACAAAGCTGTAGCATAAAACTCATAACTAAAGTGTTAAAAAGTACAATAACACCCATAAACTACCTATTAACCCCTAAACCGAGGCCCTCCCGCAACAAAAATTCCTATCATTACCTAAATTATTCCTATTTAAAACTAAATACTTACCTGTAAAATAAACCCTAAGCTAGCTACAATATAACTTATAGTTACATTGTATCTAGCTTAGGTTTTATTTTTATTTTAGAGGGAAGTTTGTATTTATTTTAACTAGGTAGAATAGTTACTAAATAGTTATTAACTATTTACTAACTACCTAGCTAAAATAAATACAAATTTACCTGTAAAATAAAACCTTACCTGTCATACACTAACACCTAACCTAACACTACAATTAAATAAATTAAATTAAATACAATTACCTAAAATAATAAAAATAAAAAAAACATTAATTACACAAAATAAAAAAAAAATTAACAGATATTTAAACTAATTACACCTAATATAATATCCCTATCAAAATAAGAAAGCCCCCAAAATAAAAAAAAAACCCTAGCCTAAACTAAACTACCAATAGCCCTTAAAAGAGCCTTTTGCGGGGCATTGCCCCAAAGAAATCAGCTCTTTTACCTGTAAAAAAAATACAAACAACCCCCCAACAGTAAAACCCACCACCCACACAACCAAACCCCAAATAAAATCCTAAATATAAAAACCTAAGCTCCCCATTGCCCTGAAAAGGGCATTTGTATGGGCATTGCCCTTAAAAGGGCATTTAGCTCTTTTTCAGCCCAAAAGCCCTAATCTAAAAATAAAACCCACCCAAAAAAACCCTTAAAAAAACCTAACACTAACCCCCGAAGATCCACTTACAGTTTTGAAGACCAGACATCCATCCTCAACGAAGCCAGGAGAAGTCTTCATCCAAGCGGCAAGAAGTCCTCAACGAAGCCGGGAGAAGTCTTCATCCAAGCTGGCAGAAGTGGTCCTCCAGATGGGCAGAAGTCTTCATCCAGACAGCATCTTCTATCTTCATCCATCCGGCGCGGATCGGCTCCTTCTTCAAGACATCCGGCATGGACCATCCTCTTCTTCCGACTACTAACGACGAATTAAGGTTCCTTTAAATGACGTCATCCAAGATGGCGTCCCTTGAATTCCGATTGGCTGATAGAATTCTATCAGCCAATCGGAATTAAAGGTGAAAAAAATCCTATTGGGGGATGCAATCAGCAAATAGGATTGAGCTTCAATCCTATTGGCTCATCCGATCAGCCAATAGGATTGAGCTCGCATTCTATTGACTGATTGGAACAGCCAATAGAATGCGAGCTCAATCCTATTGGCTGATTGCATCAGCCAATAGGATTTTTTCACCTTTAATTCTAATTGGCTGATAGAATTCTATCAGCCAATCTGAATTCAAGGGACGCCATCTTGGATGACGTCATTTTAAGAAAACTTCTATGTGAAGAAAACAGATTTGAATGAGTACACCTAATAAAGGAATTGAGAAATGAAGTGTTCTGCTCTAACCCTAAAAAGAGAGTTGTTCCTCCAAACAGCTGTCAAAAAGTGATATTAGGTGATACAGCTCCCCTTACCTGTATCACCTAAAGCAGTGTTTTTCAACCAGTGTGCCGTGACACACTAGTGTGCCGTGAGAGATCCTCAGGAGTGCCACGGCAGACTGACAACAGTGTGACATATTTTTAAAATTTTGCTTGTTTTTTTACTCTGGGCCATTTTTTTATTTTAAGTGAGATGATGACTGAGCAGCGGCAGCTTGCTTTTATATATATATATATATATATATATATATATATATATATATATATATATATATATAGTGTTCCACATATAACACTTTTCCCAGTTTGCGGGGGGGGGGGGGGAGTGCAAAGGTGTCCCTCTTTCAAATTTTGAAATATTGGGAGGTATGTGACAGGCTCATCAGGCAGACAGGCACTCATCATTTACAACCATGACATATTGGCATTCATTCACAGACAATCATTATGATTGTTTGTGAATGAATGTCAATAAGTCACGTATAGTTTGTAGAAGGCTTGGCATGACAGCACAGTACAGTGTGTGTGTGTGTGTATATATATATATATATATATATATATATATATATATATATATATATATATATATGCTGTATTAGGCTACAAAGTGTGATTTTGTAAAATTTTGGGATGGTGGTGTGCCGCAGGATTTTTTAATGTAAAAAAGTGTGCCACGCAAAAAAAAAAGGTTGAAAATCACTGACCTAAAGAACCTTCAGTGTACGGCTGGGACCATATGAAGAGGATGCTCCACGCCGGATGTCTTGAAGATGGAGCCGCTCCGCGCCGGATGGATGAAAATAGAAGATGCCATCTGGATGAAGACTTCTGACCATCTGGAGGACCACTTCTGCTGGCTTCGTTGAGGATGGATGTAAGTGGATCTTCGTGGGTTATTGTTAGGTTTTGTTAAGGGTTTTTTGGGTGGGTTTTATTTTTAGATTAGGGCTTTTGGGCTGAAAAAGAGCTACATGCCCTTTTAAGGGCAATGCCCATACAAATGCCCTTTTCAGGGCAATGGGGAGCTTAGATTTTTTTAGTTAGGATTTTATTTGGGGGGTTGGTTATGTGGGTGGTGGGTTTTACAGTTGGGGGGTTGTTTGTATTTTTTTTTTACAGGTAAAAAAGCTGATTTCTTCAGGGCAATGCCCCGCAAAAGGCCCTTTTATGGGCTATTGGTAGTTTAGTTTAGGCTAGGGTTTTTTTTATTTTGGGGGGGAGGCTTTTTTTTTTTGATAGGGCTATTAGATTAGGTGTAATTAGTTTAAATATCTGATAATTTCTTTTTTTATTTTGTGTAATTTAGTGTTTGTTTTTTTTTTGTAATTTATTTAATTGTATTTAATTAATTTAATTTATTTCATTGTAGTGTAATGTTATGTGTTAGTGTAATATCAAAAACTTATATGGGAGAAGCGCTATATAAAAAAGCTGCTGGATGGGATAAGATTCAAAATAAACCTCACTGTGATTTATATATGTGACAACTAATATTTATAAAAGTATGATGGGCATTAATTCAAATAATGATGAAATGTCAAAAATATATATATATATATTTTATATAAAAACAATTTTGTTTAAAATATAAAGCAACATTTATTATATTTCCAATTCATGCATATAAATATATATACTATTGCAATTGAAAAAAATAATAAAAACAAAAATAAAAATAAAAAACAACAATATATTTCTATAGGATATATAAACTAAGAAATATATTACTATAGAGTATATATTGTGACCGGTGTCTATATTTATTGTAAATACAGTTCAACAAATGACCTCTCAATCAATAAAAATGTGCATACACTGGTCAAAGGAGTAGCAACCTAAATCATATATAAAAATGATATTGTTAAAAATACAAATGGATGGCCAGAGGGGTATCTACAATGTATTACATATAGCTAGCTCTCAAATGGTGGTAATATATGATGGTTTACTCATCCGTTACAAAGTTTCCACTAATTTCCAAGGGATTGTTACCCAGTGTTCACAATGTATATCCAAATGAAATGTCCTAGATCTTTCCAAGGGAGGGTAGGAATGTTTGTGTTGTAAACGGTTTCCACAAAGAACTATATCTGTAACCGTTATTACATAGAAAAGTCCATTGGCCGTGTACACTGATAAATATGCAGAAAATACGAAGTGTAAATTTCTGGATCGCTGTTTAAACTGTGTATGAACTCACCGAAATACGAAAAACAAACTTTCTCCGCTTGCAGCCTTCAGTTGAGACATGCCAGAGTTCGGCGGTTACCTTACTGTGCACCTGTATAGATGTGATTGACGTTACAGGTCACGTGATCATCAAACTATCCAATGGCAGTAGCGGATTGTCGGAAGAATTTCAACAGCAGTATGTTTCTCCTTAGCTTATCCAGAAGTAATCAATTACCAGGTTCAGCTTGATTGTACAGAGTGCTCTGTTTATTATGTATTGAACCTCAAATTAGAAAGTACTTTGTTACAAAACATTGACGCATTTCAGCTGCATACAGCTTTTTTCAAGATGAAATTCTCATGATTAGTCACGGCTTATAACGGGTGTTTTTCTCCTCCCCTTCCTTTTCGATTGGTTAATCCCTTGTCTATACGTTTCAAAGTGTTTCTATATTCAATTTTCTCTATAGAAAATTTGTAGTATATTTCTTTGTTTTCTATAGAGTCTTATTATTAACTTCAAAGTTTAAAGGTAAAACCTTTCTTTTCTTTGTAGGTTCCCTCTGACCAACAATATAGATTATAACATCCCTCTGGCACATATAATACATTTTAACTGGATATATCAAATAAATATTATTAATCTAAAAAATATATATAATAATGATAATGATAAAAAACAAAACCTTAGTAGTATTACTTGAATGATAAAATATAACTACTATATCTTTCAAACCTATAAATATATGCGTTAAAGTGACAAGTGTTACTATATTTAATAAATGGGTTATACCCTTTTTTAAAAACAATCGCCTATATTTAGAGTTTTGTCGGTAAAGACCTGCGGTGCTAACGCTCCTTTTTTTTCCAGCGCACCCTTAAGCCAACGCTGGTATTACGAGTTGTCTGAATGACTGCATTAGCCTCAGAAAAGGGAGCGTTGAGCATAATTTAGCTCCACTTCAACCCTCAATACCAGCGTTGCTTACAATAGCGGTAAGCTGGAAAAACTTGCTTGTGCACGATATCCCCATAGGATACAATGGGGCTGAGCTGGCTGAAAAAAAAACTAACACCTGCAAAAAAGCAGCGTTCAGCTCCTAACGCAGCCCCATTGTTTCCTATGGGGAAACACTCTCTAAGTCTACACCTAACACCCTAAAATGAACCCCGAGTCTAAACACCCCTAACCTTACACTTATTAACCCCTAATCTGCTGCCCCCGCTATCGCTGACACCTGCATTATATTATTAACCCCTAATCTTCCGCTCTGGACACCGCCTCCACCTACATTATAGCTATGAACCCCTAATCTGCTGTCCCTAACATCGCCGACACCTATATTATATTTATTACTCCCTAATCTGCCCCCCCCAACTTCGCCGCCACCTACCTACACTTATTAACCCCTAATCTGCCGACCGGACCTCGCCAACACTATAATAAATGTAATAACCCCTAAACCGCCGCACTCCTACCTCGCAGACATTATAATACATTTTATTAACCCCTAATCTGCCCTCCCTAACATCGCCGCCACCTACCTACAATTATTAACCCCTAAACCTAAGTCTAACCCTAACACCCCCCTAACTTAAATATCATTTAAATAAAATGAAATAAATTTACTATAATTAAATAAATTACTCCTATTTAAAACTAAACAATTACCTATAAAATAAACCCTAATATAGCTACAATAAAACTAATAGTTACATTGTAGCTATTTTAGGATTTATATTTATTTTACAGGCAACTTTGTATTTATTTTAACTAGGTACAATAGCTATTAAATAGTTATTAACTATTTAATAACTACCTAGTTAAAATAATAACAAAATTACCTGTAAAATAAATCCTAACCTAAGTTACAAATACACCTAACACTACACTATCAATAAATTAATTAAATAAATTACCTACAATTAGCTAAACTAAAATACTATTAAATAAACTAAACTACTATAATACAAAAAAAAACAAACACTAAATTACAGAAAATAAAAAAAATTACAAGAAGTTTAAACTAATTGCACCTAATCTAAGCCCAGAGTAATCAGCTCTTTTACCTGTAAATAAAAATACAATACACCCCCCCAACATTACAACCCACCACCCACATACCCCTACTCTACTCCGCTCCGGATGGATGAAGATTGAAGATGCCGCTTGGATGAACACTTCAATCGGATGGAAGACCTCTTCTGCCCCACTTGGATGAAGACTTCAATCGGGTGGAGGACCTCTTCTGCCCCGCTTGGATGAAGACTTCAATCGGATGGAGGACCTCTTCTGCCCGCTTGGAAGAAGACTTCAATCGGATGAGGGACCTCTTCTGCCCCGCTTGGATGAAGAATTCGGCTCGGCTGAGTAAAGACGACTCAAGGTAGGGAGATCTTCAGGGGGTTAGTGTTAGGTTTTTTTAAGGGGGGTTTGGGTGGGTTTTTGTCAGGTGTCTGTCAAGGTCTTTATAATTCCCTGTAAAGAGAAATATAAATTTACACTGTGAATCCAACTGTAGATTAAGCTTGTAACTTAGGTAAACATAAAGTATCACTTAGTAGATTATTATGTTTGTGGAAGGATTGTTGTCTTAGGATAGACTTCAATATAATTGATACTGGGAATCATTTAATAAGGCAGCAATTCTACCATTACTGATAGGTAAGCTTAATATAATAATAACCTATAGCCAAGAGGAGGCAACATATTTGGCAGGTTATTTAATATTAAAGAACTTAGTGATAAGATAGATAGTAGATATACAGAGTAATAACTACTGTAAAATGTTAAGATGACAACATAAGATAAGAGCGTAAGTTATTTAGGTGGATCGATATAATATATAACCTCATTAAGTAACGATACCAGAGATGCGTCCTGTTTCACAAACCGTATCTGTAGAGTGAACCAGAGGAGCAGCAGCGAGGCCTTGTGGCTTGAGAGGAGGATGCAGCGGTTGATAGCGTGTGAGACAAGCGGTGGCTGCGGCGTCTGGAGAGTAACCAGAGAATCAGCTGAGATGGCGTGTGACGTCACCGCAAGGTTCCGGCTTCCTATGCAGTCGCAGTCAGCTGGAGACAGACTGCGTGAGTTACAGATGACAGATCTCTCAATAAGCAATGTAAACTAAGCTGGTAAGACTTAGTGAAATAAAGGTTTCAGTAGCAATACTTGACAGGTGGAGACAGAGATCTTACGGCTTGTAACAAAGATTCCTTGGATAAGTCCAGGAGAGTGACTCCTGAGATCAAAAATTACTAAGCAAAGATTCAAATGTGGGTGGGGGTTATATACAGATGGTAGATTGGTATCAGGTATCCTTAAAGGTACAGATGCATCCAACTAGTGAATGAACATGACAGTTTTAGAGTAGGGGTGTGTGGGTGGTGGGTTGTAATGTTGGGGGGGATTGTATTTTTATTTACAGGTAAAAGAGCTCATTACTTTGGGGCAATGCCCCGCAAAAAGCCCTTGTAAGGTCTGGTAAAAGAGCTGATTACTTTGTAATTTAGGATAGGGTAGGGCATTTTATTATTTTGGGGGGCTTTTTATTTTATTAGGGGGCTTAGATTAGGTGTAATTAGTTTAAACTTCTTGTAATTTTTTTATTTTCTGTAATTTAGTGTTTGTTTTTTGTATTATAGTTTAGTTTATTTAATAGTATTTTAGTTTAGCTAATTGTAGGTAATTTATTTAATTAATTAATTTATTGATAGTGTAGTGTTAGGTGTATTTGTAACTTAGGTTAGGATTTATTTTACAGGTAATTTTGTAATTATTTTAACTAGGTAGCTATTTAATAGTTAATAAATATTTAATAGCTATTGTACCTAGTTAAAATAAATACAAAGTTGCCTGTAAAATAAATATAAATCCTAAAATAGCTACAATGTAACTATTAGTTATATTGTAGCTATATTAGGGTTTATTTTAAAGGTAAGTATTTAGTTTTAAATAGGAATAATTTATTTAATTATAGTAAATTTATTTTGTTTTATTTAAATGATATTTAAGTTAGGGGGTTGATAGGGTTATGGTTAGACTTAGGTTTAGGGGTTAATAACTTTATTATAGTAGCGGCGACGTTTGGGGTGGAAGATTAAGGGTTAATAATTGTAGGTAGGTGACGGCGATGTTAGAGAGGGCAGATTAGGGGTTAATGCAATTTATTATAGTGTTTGCGAGGCGGGAGTGCGGCGGTTTAGGGGTTAATACATTTATTATAGTGGCGGTGAGGTCCGGTTGGCAGATTTGGGGTTAATAAGTGTAGGGAGGTGGCAGCAACATTGAGGGGGGGCAGATTAGGGGGTAATAAATATAATATAGGTGTCGTCGATGTTAGGGGCAGCAGATTAGGGGTTCATAGGGATAATGTAGGTGGCAGCGGTGTCCGGAGCGGCAGATTAGGGGTTAAAAAATGTTATTATAGGGTTTGCGATGTGGGGGGGGGGCTCGGTTTAGGGGTTCATAGGTAGTTTATGGATGTTAGTATACTTTATAGCACAGTAGTTAAGAGCTTTATGTTCCCACATTAGCCCATAAAACTCTTAACTACAGACTTTTTTTTGCGGTTGGAGTCTTGTTGGTAGAGGGTCTACCGCTCACTTCTTCCAAGACTCGTAATACCAGCGTTAGGCAAATCCCATGGAAAAGATAGGATACGCAATTGACGTAAGGGGATCTGCGGTAGCCTCGAGTCGCGGAAAGAAAGTGAGCGGTAGACCCTTTCCTGCCTGACTCTAAATACCAGCGGGCATTGAAAAGCAGTGTTAGGACCCCTTAACGCTGCTTTTTAACCCTAACGCAGAACTCTAAATCTAGGCGAATTAAACTAAAGAGATACCAACATGAAAGTGTATCTTATATAGAACAAATGTGAAATAAATGTGAATGTGTAAATACATTTTTTCTATTTTACTAGACAAGTGTAAAGCAAGTATAAATATATGTTTCTGTTTTAATAGAATATATATTTATTTATTTAATTTAAAACATATACTAAAGTGTATAATCTTCTGATGTATTATTTAAAGTGCTATTATTTAAAGTGCTAGTGCAGTGGATAATATTTTAAATCTTATAAAATATATTTAAGTTATATAATAGAATTTAAATCCAAGTCAACATTTAGGCCTAATGGTTCTAAAGTTTTAAAATCAAAGATAAATTCCGCTTATTTAAATTGCCACCCCGCCAGTTATTTTCAATTTTCTTTATCCCCCAATATTTCATTCCTTTAGTGCTTTGATTATACTTTTCTTTATTATGTTGTGAAAGGAGATGTCCATCGAACCCATGTTCAATGTTGAGTAGATGTTCACGTATCCTGTCTCTAAGTAAGCGTGAGGTCTCGCCCAAGTATTGTAAATTGCAAGGACATTGTTTAAGATAGACTACATTTTTGTCACTGCATCTCATAGTGTCCTTGATCCAAAATTAATTTCTTGTTGTAGTAGACACAACACTTTTTGTTTTGTTGCTATGTTTACAAGCTTTACAGCTAATACAGGGGTAGAATCTCTCTAATTTTTCACCTCTCAAATCTACATTCCAGCTTATTTTGGTATTTCCTTTCAAAACACTAGGGGCTAAAATACTTTTAAAATTCTGTGCTTTTTTTAAAAACTATCGCCTAGATTTAGAGTTCTGTGCTAGCCTTAAAAAGCAGCGTTAAGGGGTCCTAACGCTGCTTTTTAACGAGTATGGCAGGTACAGGTGTACCGCTCACTTTTCTTCCGCGACTTTTGGCTACCGCAAATCCCCTTACGTCAATTGCGTATCCTATCTTTTTAATGGGATTTGCCTAACGCTGGTATTACGAGTCTTGGAAGAAGTGAGCGGTACAGCCTCTAACGCCAAGACTCCTACCGCATAAAAAAGTCAGTAGTTAAGAGTTTTATGGGCTAACGGCGGAACATAAAGCTCTTAACTACAGTGCAACAAATTACAATAACACCCATAAACTACTTATGAACCCCTAAACCAAGACCCCCCCACATTGCAAACACTAAAATAAAATTATTTAACCCCTAAACTGCCGACCGGACACCGCCGCCACCTACATTATAGCGATGAACCCCTAATCTGCTGTCGCTAACATCGCCGATACCTATATTATATTTATTAACCCCTAATCTGCCCCCCCCCAACGTCGCCACCACCTACCTACACTTATTAACCCCTAATCTGCCAACCGGACATCGACGCCACTATAATAAATGTATTAACCCCTAAACCTCCGCACTCCCGCCTCGCAAATACTATAATACATTTTATTAACCCCTAATCTGCCCTCCCTAACATCGCCGCCACCTACCTACAATTATTAACCCCTAATCTCCCGCCCCCAACGTCGCCGCTACTATAATAAAGTTATTAACCCCTAAGACTAACCCTAACCCTAACACCCCCCTAAATTAAATATAATTTAAATAAAACAAACTAAAATTACTATAATTAAATAAATTAATCCTATTAAAACTAAATACTTACCTATAAAATAAACCATAAGATAGCTACAATACAACTAATAGTTACATTGTAGCTATTTTAGGATTTATATTTATTTTACAGGCAACTTTGTATTTATTTTAACTAGGTACAATAGCTATTAAATAGTTAATAACTATTGAATAGCTACCTAGTTAAAATAATTACAAAATTACCTGTAAAATAAATCCTAACCTAAGTTACAAATACACCTAACACTACACTATCAATAAATTAATTAAATAAATTACCTACAATGATCTAAACTAAAATACAATTAAATAAAGTAAACTATAGTACAAAAACAAACAAACACTAAATTACAAAAAATAAAAAAATTACAAGAATTTTAATCTAATTACACCTAATCTAAGCCCCCTAATAAAATAAAAAAGCCCCCCAAAATAATAAATTTCCCTACCCTATACTAAATTACAAAAGTAATCAGCTCTTTTACCAGCCCTTAAAAGGGCTTTTTGCGGGGCATTGCCCCAAAGTAATCAGCTCTTTTAAATGTAAAAAAAAATACAAGACCCCCCCCCCAACATTACAACCCACCACCCACATACCCCTACTCTAAAACCCACCCGATCCCCCCTTAAAAAAACCTAACACTACCCCATTGAAGATCACCCTACCTTGACCCGTGTTCACCCAGCCTGGCACCACTGGTCATCCGATCCATCCAGAAGTCTTCATCTGATGGGGCAGAAGAGGACTTTCGGACCGGCAGAAGTCTTCATCCGATCGGGGCAGAAGAGGACATCCGGACCGGGAGAAGGCTTTATCCAAGTGGCATCTTCTATCTTCATCCATCCGGCATGGAGCGGGTCCATCTTCAAGACATCCGAAGCGGAGCATCCTCTTCTGACGACGGTGAACACTGAATGAAGGTTCCTTTAAATGACATCATCCAAGATGGCGTCCCTCAAATTCCGATTGGCTGATAGGATTCTATCGGCCAATAGGAATTAAGGTAGGAAAAATCCGATTGGTTGATTTAATCAGCCAATCGGATTGAAGTTCAATCCGATTGGCTGATTGGATCAGCCAATAGAATTGACCTCACATTCTATTGGCTGATCCAATCAGCCAATCAGATTTTTCCTACATTAATTCCGATTGGCTGATAGAATCCTATCAGCCAATCGGAATTCGAGGGACGCCATATTGGATGACGTCATTTAAAGGAACCTTCATTCAGTGTTAGCCGTCGTCAGAAGAGGATGCTCCGCGTCGGATGTCTTGAAGATGGACCCGCTCCACGCCGGATGGATGAAGATAGAAGATGCCGCTTGGATGAAGCCTTCCCACGGTCCGGATGTCCTCTTCTGCCCCGATCGGATGAAGACTTCTGCCGGTCCGGCTGTCCTCTTCTGCCCCATCGGATGAAGACTTCTGGACAGATCGGATGACCAGTGGTGCCCGGCTGAGTGAACACGGCTCAAGGTTGGGTGATCTTCAATGGGGTAGTGTTAGTTTTTTTTAAGGGGGGAGTGGGTTTTAGAGTAGGGGTGTGTGGGTGGTGGGTTGTAATGTTGGGGGAGGTCTTGTATTTTTTTTTTACAGGTAAAAGAGCTGATTACTTTGGGGCAATGACACACAAAAAGCCTTTTTAAGGGCTGCTAAAAGAGCTGATTACTTTTGTAATTTACTATAGGGTAAGGAATTTTATTATTTTGGGAGTCTTTTTTATTTTATTAGGGGGCTTAGATTAGGTGTAATTAGATTAAAATTCTTGTAATATTTTTTTATTTTTTGTAATTTAGTGTTTTTTTTGTATTATAGTTTAGTTTATTTAATTGTATTTTAGTTTAGATCATAGTAGGTAATTTATTTAATTAATTTATTGATAGTGTAGTGTTAGATGTATTTGTAACTTAGGTAAGGATTTATTTTACAGGTAATTTTGTAATTATTTTAACTAGGTAGCTATTTAATAGTTAATAAATATTTAATAGCTATTGTACCTAGTTAAAATAAATACAAAGTTGCCTGTAAAATAAATATAAATCCTATAATAGCTACAATGTAACTATTAGTTATATTGTAGCTTACTTATGGTTTATTTTATAGGTAAGTATTTAGTTTTAAATATAATTAATTTATTTAATTATAGTAATTTTAGTTTGTTTTATTTAAAATATATTTAACTTAGGGGGGTGTTAGGGTTAGGGTTAGACAGGTTTAGGGGTTAATAACTTTACTATAGTAGCGTCGACGTTGGGGCGGGAGATTAGGGGTTAATAATTGTAGGTAGGTGGCGGTGATTTTAGGGAGGGCAGATTGGGGGTTAATAAAATTTATTATAGTGTTTACAAGGCGGGTGTGCAGCGGTTTAGGGGTTAATAGATTTATTATAGTGGCGGCGATGTCCGGTCGGCAGATTAGGGGTTAATAAGTGTAGGTAGGTGACATTGGGGGGGCAGATTAGGGGTTAATAAATATAATATAGGTGTCGGCGATGTTGGGGGCAGCAGATTAGGGGTTCATAGGGATAATGTATGTGGCGGTGGTGTCCGGAGCGGAATATTAGGGGTTAATAATATAATGCAGGTGGCGGCGATGTCAGGGGGCGGCAGATTAGGGGTTATTAAGTGTAGGTTAGGGGTGTTTAGACTCAGGGTTCATGTTAGGGTGTTAGGTGTAGACTTAAAAAGTGTTTCCCCATAGGAAACAATGGGGCTGCGTTAGGAGCTAAACGCTGCTTTTTTGCAGGTGTTAGTTTTTTTTTTCAGCCAGCTCAGCCCCATTGTATCCTATGGGGAAATCGTGCACAAGCACGTTTTTTTCAGCTTACCACTACCGTAAGCAACGCTGGTATTGAGAGTAGAAGTGGAGCTAAATTTGGCTCAACGCTCACTTTTCTGAGGCTAATGCAGCCATTCAGAAAACTCGTAATACCAGCGTTGGCTTAAGGGTGCGCTGAAAAAAAAGGAGCGTTAGCTCCGCAAGTTTTTACTGACAAAACTTTAAATTTAGGCGTATTTTTGGTCTTTCATTTAAAAATTTGCCTATTATGGGGTCTCTCTGAAGTATATGCCAGTGCTTATTTAAAACAGATCTAATGCTTCCATGATGGATGTTAAAATCTGTTATAAAAGGTATATTCATTTGCATGTCTGTTTTATGTTTAAGATTTTTTATGTTCTTTCCAATAATGTTTTTCTGTCCAGACTTTTTGCGGTATCTTTAGCTTTTAAAATTAATTTATTCTCATATCCTCATTGTTCAAATTTAGTTTGCAGGGTAAGGGCTTGTTTATCAAAATCCTCAATGTTTGTACAATTTTTTCGAATTCTCCTAAATTGATTATGTGGGATGTTCTCTACCCATTTTCTATAATGACAACTTGAATTGTGGATAAAGTTATTGGAGTCAACCTTTTTAAAAAAGTTTTACTTGTTAAAATTGACCCTTTTACTTCTATAACTAAATCCAATAAATTCATGTTTGTCTTACTTATCTCATATGAAAAATCTAAATGGAATCTGGGGTCTTTTAGATCTTCAATGAAATAATCAACTAATTCTCTATCCCCCTTCCAAATTATAAAAATATTGTCTATGAAATGACGATAGAGCACCAAGTTCCACTCCCATATTGTGCCATGCACTATTTTATCTTCTAGATGTCCCATTGTTAAATTTGCATAGCTGGAGGCGAACTTGGTGCCCCTCGCCATTCCCTGGGTCTGCAGATAAAACTGATCATCAAAAACAAAATAATTATTTGTAAGTACAAATTCAATGCATTTTAAAATAAATTGAATTTGTTCTATTCTCATGTTATTATTTTTAGTTAAATGATATTCTACAGCTTCTATTCCAATTTTATGTCTAATACTGGTATAAAGTGAACAGACATCACATGTTATTAAATAAAAATTATATTCCCAGTGGATGTCTTCCAATATCCTTATAAGATCTGTAGAATATTTTAAATATGAGGGTAGAAAGGATACATAATCCTGGAGAAAATAATCTAGGTATTCTGATAGGTTGGAGGTTAAGGAATTAATACCTGAGATTATGGGCCTTCCAGGGGGGATGATGAGGGACTTGTGAATTTTGGGAAGATAATAGAACACTGGTGTTCTAGGATGTTTCTCAATTAGAAAATCTGATTCTCTTTTGTTTAATATGCCTGTTTTATAGGCATTTCCAACTAAATTTTCTAAATTGTTTTTAAATGTTTTTATTGGATTATTTTTAATCTTTTTGTAAGTACTGTTGTCACTCAGTAATCTATTAGCTTCTTTTATATAGTCAGTAGTGTTTAAAATCACAATCTCACCCCCATTGTCCGCTTGTTTAATGGTTATATCTTTGTTGTTCTTTAGATTTTTTTAAGATAATGTTTTGTTCTTTTGAGAGTTTAAAGTTTTTATATTTATCTGTTTTCAGATTTTCTTTATCTGTCTTCACTAATTTTTCGAACATTTCTATATTTTTACCTTTTTCATTTGTAAGATAAAAATCAGATTTAGGTCTTAGGTTTGAATGTATAATACCTATATTTCCCTCTTGTAGCTGTTTTTCTAAGGGATTCTTCTGAAAGTACCTTCTTAAGGTTAAATTACGTACAAATCTGTTTATATTTATAAAGGTATTAAATTTATTAATTCCAACATTTGGGGCAAAGGACAAGCCTTTTGTAAAATACTCTGTTCTTCTTTATTTAATTCCTTATTACTTAAATTAAAAATACCTTCTTCTCTTATCTCATTTTCTTTTGATTTCCTGAGAATTCCGCTTCCTCTGGATCCTCTCGTCCTCTTTTCATTTTTAATCTTTCTTTTTTGTCCCAATCCTCTTCTAAAAAAGGTTTTTGGGTACTTTGAATCTCATGTGTTTTTGGTCTCCATATTTCCCTATCTTCTCTTAATGGTGAGTATCTGTTTTGAACAGGTGCTCTCCAAGTGTCACCCCCTTACCCTGCAAACTAAATTTGAACAAGGATATGAGAATAAATTAATTTTAAAAGCTAAAGATACCGCAAGAAGTCTGGACAGAAAAACATTATTGGAAAGAAAACTGTATTTATAATAAATATAGACACCGGTCACAATATATATTCTATAGTAATATATTTCTTAGTTTATATATCCTATAGAAATATACTGTTGTTTTTTATTTTTGTTTTTATTAATTTTTTGATTGCTATAGTATATATATTTATATGTATGAATTGGAAATATAATAAATGTTGCTTTATATTTTAAACAAAATTGTTTTTATATAAAATATACATATATATTTTTGACATTTCATCAGTATTTAAATTAATGCCCAACATACTTTTATAAATATTAGTTGTCACATATATAAATCACAGTGAGGTTTATTTTGAATCTTATCCCATCCAGCAGCTTTTTTATAGCGCTTCTCTCATATATTTTATTATTCTTCTAGGTGTTAGTGTAAGACAGGTTAGGTTTTATTTTACAGGCAAATGTGTATTTATTTTAACTAGGTAGTTAGTAAATAGTTAATAACTATTTAGTAACTATTCTACCTAGTTATATTGTAGCAAGCTTAGGGTTTATTTACAGGTAATTATTTAGTTTTAAATAGGAATTATTTAGTTAATGATAGTAGGTTTTATTTAGATTTATTTTAATTATATTAAAGTTAGGGGGTGTTAGGGTTAGGGTTAGACTTAGGTTTAGGGGTTAATAAATTTAGTATAGTGGCAGTGACGTTGGGGGCAGCAGATTAGGGGTTAATAAATGTAGGTAGGTGGCAGCGATGTTAGGGGTGGCAGATTAGGGGTTAATAATATTTAACTATTGTTTGCGAGGTGGGAGTGCGGCGGTTTAGGGGTTAATATGTTTATTATAGTGGCGGTGATGTCTGGAGTGGTAGATTAGGGGTTAATAAATATAATGTAGGTGTCGACGATGTTGGGGCGGCAGATTAGGGGTTAATAAGTGTAAGATTAGGGGTGTTTAGACTCTGGGTTCATGTTAGGTGTTAGGTGGAAACATAAATTTTGTTTCCACATAGGAATCAATGGGGCTGTGTTGCGGAGCTTTATGCTGCTTTTTTTGCAGGTGTTAGGCTTTTTTTCAGCTGGCTCTCCCCATTGATGTCTATGGCGAAATCATGCATGAGCATGTAAAACCAGCTCACCGCAGCTTTCAGCAGAGCTGGAATTGGAATGCGGTATGGAGCACAATTTTGCTCTATGCTCACTTCTTGCCTGATAACGCCGGGTTTATGAAAACCTGTAATACCAGCGCTGTAGGGAAGTGAGCAGTGACAAAAACATGCAAGTTAGTATCGCACCCGTAATGTCGCAAAACTTGTAATCTAGCCGTAAGTTTTCACTTTTAAACAAAAGTCTTTACTTTCAGTCAGCAGTTCAAGGGTTAAACAACCACCCTTTTGTTGTTAAACAAACAAGCAAAATAAAAACAGTACACATACAAAAGCATATGCTTTAGAACAGAAAACAGACAACTTATATAATCCTACAAGTTCTTAGAATAAAGCATTAGGCATTTTACTATAGGTTATCCAAGACAACTCTCCCAGTGTCTTGCTACTTCCCTGTCTGAGATCCAAATGAATCTCTCCTTGCTTGCAAGAACTGCCTTATATAGCCCTCTAATTATCCTCAGCTGTTGCTAATTGGCTTCTTGTTGTCTGCCTGTTACTAATAGTAATATTTTCAGCAGTGAGCTGGTAAGCCTTACAGCATTTTGGTTCTTTCAGGATAGTATTTTTCCCTGTTGAGAAATTAACCCTTTCTACAGGAATGAGTTTATACACTTCATCACATACCTCCACGCTCAGAGTGGACCTCTGAGGACACTCTACCAAATCAACTATACCACCCTCCCGAAAGAGAAAATCAGCATTGAGGTGCTCCTTTCCAGGTCTATGGGTGACAAAAAAACAATAAGTTTGCAACTCCAAATACCATCTCATGAGCCGTGCATTTTTGTCTTTCATAGTATTAAGCCACTTAAAAGGAGTGACAATAGTAAATTGTCAGCCTAACAAATAATAGCTAAGAGTATCAACAGCCCATTTCACTGCCAAGCATACTTTCTCTATAGCAGCATTATTCCTTTCTCTAGGTAACAATTTCCTACTCAAAAACAGAACAGGATGCTACTGGCCATTAAACTCTTGTGATAACTCTGTGCCCAGGCCCCCCTTAGAGGCATCTGTATGCAAGACAAAATCCTTGTCAAAGTCAGGGCTGTGCAATACACAATATTTGCTTTATCTTTTGAAAAGATTCAGCACAGGAGGGAGTCCATACTACCCTGTTAGGAGCAGTGTTTTTGTTAAATCTGTCAATGGGGCTGCTAATGAAGAAAAATGTAGAATAAACTTTTTATAATATCCTGCAAGGCCAAGAAAAGCCCTAACCTGTTTCTTAGTTTTTGGGATTGGTGAGCTAGCCAAGGTTTTAACCTTGTCCTGCAGAGTTTTAACACAACCATTACCCAACATATAGCCTAAATACCGGGTTTTAGTTTTACCAATAGCACATTTAGCAGGGTTTGCTGTGAGACCTGCCTCTCTTAATGACCTCAACACCGCTGCTACCTTGTTAAGGTGATCTTCCCAGTCAATACTATAAATTACCACGCCATCTAAGTAGATGCATACTTCCATGGGGTTGAACAATATGGTCCATTAACCTTGGAGACCAAAGGGTAAGGTACAAAACTTTAAAAGACCCATAGGCATAGAAAAGGCTGTCTTTTCTTTAGAGGCACTAGAAGCAGTATTTGCCAGTAGCCCTTATTCAAATCTAAAGTTGTGATATACTTCACTTTACCAAGCTTGTTTAACATTTCATCGACCCTAGGCATAGGGTAAGCATCACATTTTGAAACTGAATTTAGCTTTCTAAAATCAATGCAAAACCTAACAGAGCCATCTGGTTTTGGCACCAGAACTACAGGGCTACACTATTCACTCTGTGAAGGCTCTATAACCCCAGGCCTAAGCATGCTCTCTATTTCTACTTGTACCACCTTTTGCATTCTCTCTCTCTCAAGTAAGGCTTTAGCCTCACAACCTCATTTCTTTTAGTTCTTATATGGTGAGCTATTAAGTGTGCCCTCCCAGGTAATATGGAAAATACATCCCTAAAAACCTCTACCAGTCTATGTGCTTCATTTTGTTGAGCAGCACTAAGTTGTTCTCCCAGAGTCACCCCCTTTATCTACATCCCTAATGTCTGGCCCTAAGTCTACACTATCTGTTCTAGGAGCAATAAACACATTTTCCACAGCCCTCCATGATTTTAACAAGTTTACATGGTTCTCTTTTCTGTGTCCTGGCTGGAAAATGTCATAATCCACCTCCCCCAACTCTTCTAAGCACTTCATATGGACCCTGCCATTTTGCAAGCAACTTGCTTTCTGATCTAGGTAACAACAGCAATACCCTGTCCCCAGGTTCAAATGTTTGTACCCTTGCATTTCTATTATAACTGAGTGCCTGGGCCTGCTGGGCTCTTTCCAAATTGCTGCAGGCAAATTGTCAAAACCTTTGTAACCACTCCCTCAACTGTATAGTATACTGGAGGACATTCTGATCAGGTTTAGACTGAGCCCACTCTTCTTTAACAAGGTCTAGTATGCCTCTCGGGCTCCTCCCAACCATCAACTCAAATGGAGAAAACCCTGTAGATGACTGAGGGACTTCCCTAATAGCGAATAACAAATATGGTAACATTTTGACCCAGTCTCGTTTTTCACAGTCTACAAATTTCCTCAACATCTGTTTAATGGTTCCATTGAATCTCTCGACTAACCCATCCGTTTGAGGGTGGTAGACTGAGGTTCTAAGGGACTTTACTTTTAACAGAGTACACACCTCCTTCATAATCTTTGAAGTAAAGTTTGTTCCTTGATCTGCTAATATCTCCTTTGGGATACCCACCCTGGAAAACAGTTTAATTAATTCAGAAGCAATAGTTGGAGCTAAAGTATTCTTTAAATTGATTGCTTCCGGGTAGTAGCTTAATCTACTATTACTTAAATATGTTGGTTACCTGATGATGTTCTCTCTAGTGGACCAACCATATCTACCCCAATTCTCTCAAATTGAGTTTCTACCAATGGTACCAAAGGTACTTTAATCCGACCCTTCGGAGCTACTAATTGACATACAGGGCAGGACTTACAGAAATTTTCTACCTCCTTATATATCCCAGGCCAATAAAATCTAGACAGCAACCTGGCTAGTGTTTTCTATAGCAGTTAGGCACTAATATTTGTTCACATACCTCTTCAGTTATAGAGTTTTTACAGACCCTATATAACAATTAACCATGTAATATAAAGTGGGGAAAGTTCTTATTTTACCCACATCCAAAACATGGCCATTGGCTATGGCTAAGCTCTCATATGCTTCCCTTATTGTTGGGTCATTCCTTTGTGCCCTTCTAACATCCAATGGACTTGACAAAAATTCTGGAATGGGTGCATCTAATAAATTTGTTGGCTACAAATTATCTTCACGACAGAAGCCGCTTAAGTCCCACGCTGGCTGAAAACGCCACCGGAAGTCCAGGGGAAAAGAAAAGGTGTGAAGCCCAGGGGGTGCATGCCGAAACTACGGCCAGTTCCTCCGCAGGAAAACAATACAAGGAAAAAAGGAAATCAGCTGCACTATGCGGTTTTAAAAAGTAAAAAAGAATATTTATTGATATGCCTTAAAAACAAGGTATATAGAGGCTAGCAGGATGAACATCCTAACATGTTTCGTGCCTATACACGGCACTTAATCATAGGACTAAAGTTCATGGTATTGCCCCTTCCTTTTAAAGGGACAGTACCCAATAGCATTCTTTGTACAATTTAAATGACAAAACACCAAGTGTATACAATTCCCAGGGGTAAAGAACTGGAGAAGAAGGGGCATATATATGTATATATGGTAAGCAGCATAAATACATAAAACATATAATACAGAAAGGTATGAATAGCTCTCAGTGTTTATAAGGGAATCTAAGTACAGTAGATTACTCTCAATATGCCTAATGCAGTCTAAGCAAGAAATAAACCTCTACCAATACTTATTCTAACAACACCCTGCAGCAAGATGGCAACAAAATATACAGAATATAAAATATATATAGAAAAAGGCCATGACATATAGAATAGTGTAGTATAAATGGAAGCTATATTATAAACAATTTAATAGTGCAATATTATTAGTAAAATAAATTAAATGCTATAATAAATAAATAAATAAACAACATTGCACAAGGCATTTAATGCAATATAGCTTACCCATCTACTCCCTGCTAGAAGGCCTTATGCTATACTGATGGTTTTTTAACAACATCCAAGCAGCAAATGTTACTAAGCCCAAATGTATATTAAAGGGAGAAAAAATACTATTCAAAGTAATAGGACATATCTCATTCCCTGTTTAAACCTGAAGGAGTGATGGTCTTCAATTTATGTATCCAATACAACTCACGTTTCAACAGTAATTTGTGTTTATTACCACCTCTAATGGGAGAATGAACCCTATCTATAACCTTAACTGTTATGTATGCTTGATTGGTAAAATGCACTAGATTAAAATGTCTCGCTATTGCCGAATCTTTATTATAATTCTTAGTATCATTGATGTGTTCCCTGACCCTGGATCTAAGTTCCCTTGTCGTCTGACCGACATATTGAAGGGAACAAATAGTACATTCCAGCAGGTAAACAATGAATTCTGTTCTACAATTTGCATAAAAGTTAACCTTAAAGTTTTCCTGAGTGACAGAACTTGAAAAATGATTATCCTGACTAACCACTCCACAAGTGATACAAGTATTTGCTCCACATCTGTAAGTGCCTCTTTTCTGTAGCCAATCCCTGGTTTTGGCACCTTTACTGTTAATCATAATGGGAGCTAGCCTTGTCGCTAATGTAGGTGGTTTCTTAGAAACAAACCTACAGGATCGATAAACATAAGTATTGGTAGAGGTTTATTTCTCGCTTAGACTCCATTAGGCATATTGAGAGTAATCTACTGTACTTAGATTCCCTTATAAACACTGAGAGCTATTCATACCTTTCTGTATTATATGCTTTATGTATTTATGCTGCTTACCATATATACATATATATGCACCTTCTTCTCCAGTTCTTTAACCCTGGGAATTGTATACACTTGGTGTTTTGTCATTTTAATTGTACAAAGTATGCTATTGTGTACTGTCCCTTTAAAAGGAAGGGGCAATACCATGAACTTTAGTCCTGTGATTAAGTGCCAAGTATAGGCACTAAACATGTTAGGATGTTCATCCTGCTAGCCTCTATGTACCTTGTTTTTAAGGCATATCAATAAATATTCTTTTTTACTTTTTAAAACCACATAGTGCAGCTGATTTCCTTTTTTCCTCCAAATTATCTTGTCTAACTTCCTCCCCTGCTATTACCTCTTGACCATAGCTATTTTTGTGTTTTACACAATTCACTTCTCCCCACTCTCTCTTATCACATTTCCTTTGTTGTTTTGTTTTTGGGACCCGGACTCTAGTACAAAACAATTTAGGGTCTTTAAAAGGGAACAGTTCTACTATTTCTGGGCACATTTCCTTTTTATTTGACTCTTCCATATCCTTGACATGAGAGTGGAGAACTTTAATAAAATGTACCCAGTCTTTGCCAACTACTACTGAATATGGAAAGGTTTTGGCTACTCCTACAACAATCTGTGAAGCATGCCCCTCTATCTGTAGATTAACGGAAGCTGATGAATATGGCTTAATGTCTCCATGGATGCACATTATAAACACTGGCTCTTTCATTTCCCCACCTTCTAAAAGATCTTCATGTATCAAAGTTTGCCTACACCCGGAATCAATAAGAGCCCCATATTAGCTGTATAACACTGCCCAACATAATTACACTCCATGAAAGGACTTAGCAATGGGAGCAGTTTCACCACATTTGAAACAGACTAAGGATTTTTCTCTCAGTTGGTTGCTATGTACATAACCTGGTTTCATTTCTAACTGGTTTCTCTCTTGAACACCTTTAGGTGAGGGAGCAGATGAGAAAATTTTCTCTTTAATAAAATCTTTGTCTCTACTAGGAAAAGTTGGCTCTAATGTAAATCTCTGTTTCAGTGGGCCATCCCATTTTTCCCCACTTTTTGGTGACTTTGATATCCTCTAGCATCCTCTGCAAGAACTCTTCTGAAATTTGGACAGCATAATCTAGGGAACTAGGTTTATGTCTTGAGACCCATTGGAAAAGCCCACATGGGAGCTGTGTAATATATTGTTCCGAGATTATCATGTCCATAATTTCAGTTAGTGTTCAAACTGAAGGTTTTAACCACTTATAGGCCACATCCTTTAGCTGTTGCGCAAAGGCCCTAGGATGAGTTCCTGCAACAAAAACTTTACTTCTGAATTTATTTCTATAATACTCATCAGAAAACCCCATGTGGTTAAGTATAGCATATTTAAGCATATCATAGTCCCCAGCTTCTGTTTCTCCTAATGCATGATATGCTGCCTGAGCTCCACCAGTTAAGAATAGAGCCAGTCTTATAGCCAAAGTACCTTTCTTCCATTGCGCTAGGGTAGCAAGTCTCTCAAACGCTGTTAAGTAAGCTTCTGGATCATCCTCAGGCCCCATTTTACCCAAGGGATTTAAAAAAGACTCCCGAGGTGAGCTTTCTGTCACATCTTGTCCCTTTGTTCTGTCCAGGATTTGTTTAACTAGCCCAACTTGGAAGTCCTGTTGCTGCTGTTGCACTTGAGCTTGCAATTGTTGTTGCTGTGTATGCTGCTGTTGCTGAAGGGCTTATATTTGCTTTAACAGCTGGACCTGGAACTCCTGTTAATGCCTCTGTTGTTGTTGTTGTTGTTGCTCAGTCATCCACTTCAACAATTTTTCTAATTCCATTATCCCGTAAAGGGAGCACAAAACACCTAGTGCAGACTGTCTGTAACTTCAGAAGGTATACAGATATCTTAGCGTCTTAGGTACTCTTACCAACAGTAAATTTGGATCAGACCCATCTCCACTCCATACTTTTCCATCTGTTCCTGAAACCGGGTTTTCAATCCCACTTCTGACACCATATGTAATGGAGTGGACCTTGTCAAGAAATGTAGAGCACATACAGAATGATGCAAAATAAGTTTTCCCTTTTAAACAAAAGTATTTACTTTCAGTCAGCAGTTCAATGGTTAAACAACCACCCTTTTGTTGTTAAACAAACAAGCAAAAAAAAACAATACATATACAAAGGCATATGCTTTAGAACAGAAAAACAAACAGACAGATCATATAATCCTACAAGTTTAAAGAATAAATCATTAGGCATTTTACTACAGGTTATCCAAGACAACTCTCCCAGTGTCTTGCTACTTCCCTATCTGAGATCCAAATGAATCATCTCCTTGCTTGCAAGAGCTGCCTTATATAGCCCTCTAACTATCCTCAGCTGTTGCTAATTGGCTTCTTGTAGACTGCCTGTTACTAATAGTAATATTTTCAGCAATGAGCAAGCCTTTGGTTCTTCGGGATAGTATTTTTCCCTGTAGAGAAATTAACCCTTTCTACAGGAATGAGTTTATACACTCCATCACAAGCCCATACAGTTGTTTTTTTTAAAAATGGATAGTTTTGCTTATTTTTAAATAACATTGCTCTGATTTTCAGACTCCTAACCAAGTCCCAAAGTTTTAGGAGAATACCGAGGTATACCTACTCCAGCTTGCTTCTGTTTGTGTAAAGAGTCTTTTCATATGCAAAGGAAGGGGAAGGGGGGAATATCTGCTATAACAGTGGGTGTTCCAATAACTTTTTAAACAGAGTTAAACTGGAAGCTTCTAAGTAAGTTTTTAAACAGTTTTATACAGGATTTTTATATCAGTATCTGTGCATATTATTCTTTATAGTAGTGTCTATTACATGCAGTTATATGAGAATTGGTGTATACTGTCCCTTTAACTGCAAAGGTCTCCAATGCACTTATACATATGTCTTTATATGTGTACATATATATTCATGTGTTTATAAGTGTATATATGTCTGTAAATATGTATATACGCATATACATTTATAAATATGTACACATATGAAGATATATATACAGTATATATATATATATATATATATATATATATATACACACATAAATATCCATATATACACATACATATCCATATTTAGACATGTATATGTATGTATCTCAATATTAAAGCCCTTTGCCTGCCTTTTATTCATAATACCTAAGACCTCATATTTTTGAGCCTCTATAACTTTTTTGTGCAATATTTTTTTATGTATTATTTTTATTAGATGGTGTTATTGTAAGTGTAAGTGTACTTTGTAATGTATTTTTGATGTGTGTTGTGACACTTTTTTGTTTTGCGAAACAGTTAACCAAAGCTCTGAGGTCTCACTAGCCCAACGCTCGTTAACTTGAATTGCACTCAAGCGATCACATTTATTTTCAACTTGTAATACAAGCAAAAGACCTGGCGCACACAAACAACCGTGATAAACCTCTTTTGCTTTTGTGTAACTGTAGCCCTCCACTGGTAATCTAGCCCTTTATGTCGCAAATTTATACTGAGAAAGTGAGCACTATTACTATTATTTTCAAATTTATAATAGTGTTTTTTTTTTTTTTAACCTCAGGCACAAAATACAATGGTAGAAATATTACAGGTGCCCTAAAAAATGTTTACTAGCATTGTGGACTGATTTGCAGAAAACAACTTTAATTTGTAAGGTGTTCAGAGATACTGGGATTCTGTTACATTTTCTTACATTGTGAAAATTAAGAATCATATTCCCCACTGTGATATAACCGTATAAGTAGCTGTTGTTTAACAACTTCCCCAGTTCTCACAATGTTAAGAGATCTGAGAATATAGAAAACATATATTAAAAAATCTGTGTGTGTGTGTACAAAACACGTTAATGGACTATACTCTCTAAAACTGTGATAGACATACAATGCCACCAGAAAAACGGCTCACCAGCATTTACAGCTGCATAAGGGCTAAACCCCCATTGGACATTCCTATCTGCTAAACTCCCCCCTTTTAACTAATTACCCTGGACAAAAGACTGAGACACCAAAGTTGGGTTAAGACCGGTCATGGTCACTTTTATTAAAATAAGTTAACTTAATAACTATAGACTTCCAGGAAGTCAAACATCATAAGTGGCACCTTAACGAGCATGCTAGCTAAAACCCCAAACACCAAGAGGAGAAGGCTGGAAAAGATTTTTGGTTATGCGTAACCTCTGCTAGGCCACGCCCATGTTGAGCAGCGAAACATCCTAGAGGAGCACGGTCAGCAGGCCCGCGAGGTGGAGCACCCCATGGTCGGCACCTAGGGACATGGCTCCACCCATTAGTTCGACCGCCCCTCCTTTCGGGCTTATGCCCTTAGATGGAGCATTTACCTCCCACTGCCAGAAGCTAACTAACCTAAACTTTTCTAAAGGATAAATTGACATAGAAAGCCTTCCAGCAAACTTGTATCAACTTGGGGACAGAAAATTAGAGCTAAGGTCTTACCAGAGAAGGTTCAACTAATCAAACTCCCACCTCAGGGACTAAATGTAACGTAACTTTAGCATTGCCGCCACTTCTCTGCACCTGTAACAAAAATTCACAACAAAATGGGAGGGAGGGCTTGGGAAAAACCACTTGAACAAACTGGAACAAAGAGGATGAATACAGGCCTGCATTTGTGTTATATAGTGAGTACAAAGATCTACCCCTTACCTTGCAACAATGTTGCAAGGTAACACTCACACTGTTAGATCCCATGTCAGGCAGGGGGTAAGGCCCTTAATACGTTCCCTGCTGACAAGCAGCCCTACACTATCATAAGGGCTAAACACCCATTAGACATTCTTATCTGCTAAACACCCCCCTTTTAACTAATTACCCTGGAGAAAATATTTAGATGCCAAAGTTGGGTTAAGACCCATAGTTACTTTAATTCAAGTAAGTTAACTTATTAAATATAGACTTCCAGGAAGTCAAACATTACAAGTGGCAGCTTAACAAGCATGCTAGCTAAAACCCCAAACACCAAGAGGACACGGCTGGAAAATACTTTTAGTTATGCGTGACCTCCTCTGCTAGGCCATGCCCATGCGGAGCAGCGAAACGTCCTAGAGGAGCACAGTCAGCAGGCCCGTAGAGTGTAGCACCCCATGGTCGGCACCTAGGGACATCGCTCCACCCATTAGCTTGACCGTCCCCATTTCGGGCTTACGCCCTTAGATGAAGCCTTGACCTCCCGCCACAAGAGACTTCCTTATCAAATTAAGGAAAGCTCTTTCTGCCACGACCCCTTAATTTGGGTAAGCAAGGACCTCCTTAGGTTAGATAGGAAAATCCCCAAACCCTCATCAGACAAGTGAACACCGTCTGGCCTGTACAAATGCCTTTTTTCTGCTGACAAAGACTCGTGCCTGACTGCAAACCCCCCAGTGGCCATGACCGCTTTCCCCAACTCCCTATTGACCTTCTTACAAACTCTATATGCAGTCCTGGGGGGAAATTATGTCATTGTAGCCTGGCTACAATGTTTGACCATCCTATTTTAACTCCTTGGAATGTCGTTGCTAGCCAACAAATATCTGACTTCATGGCTGTGATAAGGTCCAATGCTGGGGTTGACCCTAAATCATTACCCCCTAAGTGCAGAATAATTACATGGGGTCTACCCCATCTATGCAGGATCTCTTGAAGTAACTGGGGAAATTCGGTCCAACGCAGTCCCCTGCGGCCCAGCCATCCCAAGGAAGCTTGAGAAGGGGGGACCTAATTGCTGTCCATCTGGAAGTGATAAGGCTTTGATGGAGGCCCAGTGAATAAAAGAGTGCCCCACTATCCACACCCTATAGGGCCGCTTGGAAACACCTAAAATAAATGAAAATATTTATGACATTGTTCCATGAACGTGAAGCACACCAAGCAAGAAAGAAGCATGCAAACCAATTAACTACCCACATATGGGTAATATATATAAAATAAGTTAACTTAATAACTATAGACTTCCAGGAAGTCAAACATCATAAGTGGCACCTTATACACCTTATAGGACTTCCAGCGCCCCAACCTCTTTATTGCCTCCACAGGCCAGCCTAGGGCCACGGCACTTGTGGCAGCTCCAATGCCAAACGAATGTGGAGCAATCTTTTTTGTATCAAGACCTGCCATAGCTGCTACTTTAGATAAAACCTGCTGGAATTGGTATTTTGACAGATTTGACCCGTCCTCATGAACCAGAAGTTGATCATGACCCACCAGTCTGATTTCCATGTAAGCCTTAGCCAACGCCACTGGGCAAACACCCTTCGCTACTTGCCCAGGGAGGGTTAGCTATGTCCCTTGAGCCTCCTGATCCGCCTTGGATCGATGCACGAAAATCAGCAGAGACTCCTCCGAGACTCTTACATGCGTTACTTGAATCCCTTTCCCACAAGCCTGCTTGGACGTAGATACAAGCTCACTGACCCGCAATGCTCTGAAGAAGGCTAATGCGAATGTTAAACCAAAAAGGTGCATCTCGAAATCACCTGAACATGCCTGATTTAAGAAACCAATAAGGTCCTGCAGATGGGCCATAATAGGTTCCCTTACGTCCTGCTGACATGGTTCTAGCCTACTCTAACCTTTCACCAACTGGCGCACTAGAAACGTACCAGAGAAATCAGGCAAACCATGCATCTTATTGAAGAATGCTAATGCTGACAACCTACCATGCACTTCGCCTTTTTTAACTCCATCATTCCGCATCCTCAGCAACCAATACAACTTCAAACCCTGTGAACTATCAATCGGAGAAACTGACCTTTCCTGGCAGAAAACCAACCTCTCCTCCCAGTGATGTGTGTAAGTCTTCCATGTTGTCAGGGCCAAAGACGCCCGCACTAGAGGCAAGAATTTGTTCCATCTCCTGTGATCTGCCAGATAAGAGGAGGACATGGGAGACCCTTAGCTGCAGCCATCGGTACCAATCTCCTAAACTGATCCCACTGAAACCTGGATAATGCATCTGCTACCACATTTTAATATTCAGCAACAAACACTTGAGTACTAAGACAACACTCAAGTTGTCGGACCAGAAGATTATGGAACGATCCTTCAATCTATTGCCCCACAATTCTACCGATATGACAATTGGAAACAACGCTAACGGCCCACGACTTAGCGCTCCACTCCCCATCTAAATAAGCCCCATAACCGAAAGCACCAGCAGCATCTGTGTACAGGTGAAGTGCCTTGCTGGACACCAGACCTTCCCTCCACAACAAAATCCTGTTAAATTCCACCAAGAACCGTTGCAAAATACCTAAATCTTTCCTCATGTCAGAGGTAATCCTGATCTGTATACCTTTCCTACCTCCACCTTTCAGTGGTTCCTCTAGTCTCCAATTAAAAACCCGACCGACCAATGGGGATCACCCTGCCCGCAAAGTTCAGAAGCCCCAACAGTGATTGTCCCGCAGAGGCATACAGCAAGCCGCAGCAGCCACAGAAACTGCTTTCAGCATACGCTGTACCTTCTCCTCTGGCAGGTGGCAAAGCATAGCTATTGAGTCTTCCGCAAGGGGGACCCCAAATTTTCGCATCAGTTCCCTAATTATGTCCATCAGCCAGTTACATGCACCTGATCGAGGAGTTCCTACTAACAGGAAGTCTTTCGAAGTAGTGTGCTATGGCGCCTCCACCTGCTGCCGCCTCCACTGCTCAAAGTAAAAACGTACTAAACGTCTCAAAGTAGGCACAAGAGACTGAGCAGCCCATAGGCAAACACCTGACCATGTAGTATATGGTCTCTGATGAAGCGCATGTACGCATGCGCAAAACGCGTCAGACATAGGGAACACCTTGATACATGAGCAGGCCCGTATCTAATAAACCTATGGGTATACTTTGGTACTCTGCATCTTTCTTTCCTCTCCTCACGTAGTATAAGCCCTCAAATGTGATACCCATCCACCTGAAGGAAGATGGATGAATAGGAAGCAAGGAAAAAGCGGATTCAATATCCAGCTTCGTCATCAAACACCCGTACCCTTCTTGTCTAAGCAGATTGAGTGCCTGATCAAATGACTGGGTAATTTACCGAACTAATCTCTAGATCAATTGCATCATTTACTGACTGACCTTTAGGCTATGACAGGCGTTGGATAAGCCGAATTTTACCTGGTTTTGAGCTGAGGTAAGGAAATCTATCTTAAAAAATTGCCAATTACAGGGCATATCAAGTAAAAGAATCAAACATGGTGAAGGTTCTTGCTCAGAATAAGGGCTGGGGATGATGGGTCACCTAAAATTACAAACAAACAAAAAACACCCTTCAAATTAAAGTTTTTAGGGCTTTCACAAGGAACCTCACAGACTTTATAGACCTGATAGTAACAGCACATTGTTAAAAATGCAATATGTTCTACTTTCACCCTTAATCAAGTTGGGATTTTATATTGAATAACATTGAAAATTGGGTAACTGTGCAGATGTAATATCAATAGAATCCTTTAATGTGACAATTATTGTTATATAAAACTAGGAACTGTTTAATGCTTTCCACTCTTTTTCCACTCAATTTGCATTAAAAAAAGGTTTTGGAATCTGTAATAGAAATATTTACATTTCTTCTTGCATATTTTCTTTTGCTGAATTGCGGAGTGAAATCTGTAAGACAGGTCTGAACTGTAATTTAAACAGTGTGCAGTGTTTAAATACAAATATTACAGGCTTGTTACCAATGTCCTACTTTAAGATGATTAAGTGATTGTGGGTTTGATGTACAAAGCAATATATATGAATTCAAATTTGAACGCCAAGAACATATTCTTATTATCATTTAGGTTAAATTGGTAAATTGCTTTTTAAGATTTTGTCATTTTATTCGTATCTTAACACAAGTAACTTGTATTTTATTTGGTTTGAAAAATTTTAATTAAAATGACAAACCTTAACACTTTTCCTTGAGAGTGTTGCCATTATTGGCTCCATTCATATCCATTTGAAAAGGTGTGTAAAAGTTATATCCAGACTTTGGTGTTTTGCATCCTTATAAATACCCACCTCATGAATTGGAAAACACATCTGAGGTGCAAATACGCAATAAAAGAAAAGGGAAAAAAAGGGGTTTCAAATAGGTTTAAGGAAGTGTAAAAAAAGTGGATACATTCCTCACTACAATCTTATAGTGAGGGGAATAGCTTCAAAGAGCAGTTAGGATTTTTAGGCCTTTGGGAATCCAGTGCTGGCCCCAGTGAAAATACAGTTCTTGTAATGGGCTTGGAGAAAGGGTAAGTGATCTTTACCACTCTCAATTTTAGTCTTCTTGCTGTGAAAAGTCCATTTATTCACTGGTGGTCTTGAATCACTGAACAAACAGTGCTGCAATATAATAGAGCCAAATCATTGTGTTAATTAATTAATTAATTAATTAATTAAACAATACAAGAGATCCTTTCCCACTGCAGTATTTTGGAATGAAAAGCATTTACTGATGTAACCATCATGATGTGGCTGACAGAGGTGTGGCCACAAAATCAAATAACAGGTCCTAATGCATTTTACAATCATTTAGTTAATTATATTTCCCATCCCATGACTAATTATTATAATGCTTATACTAATTTATTGCTATAATAAGCTTTGAAGGATGTTGTTGCAACTGGTGGTACTTGATTATCTGTACAGTAAAAACATTTTGGGCAGTGTTTCTTTAGGTGTACCCCAATGGCCTCAAATGACCTTTTAGACTATAAGAGCACACATATTCAAGTGTCATGCCTTACATAAGTGGCAATACTAATATGAATAATTCTTTAGGAGTTGTAGGCAAGAAACTCTGCGGTTTCTATCCGTGCCACTTATGTAAGGCATGTCAACATGGTATCAAGAGTAACTGCCTGAAATCTAAAGTAACTAATGAAGTATTCCAAGTTAAGCAAACCATCAGATGTACAGACAAGTTTGTGGTTTACCTAATTGAATGCGGTTGTGGTCTGCAATATGTCGGACAGACCACCAGAAAATTGAAGGATAGAATCTGCGAACACTTACTACAGATAAAATGGGGTAAAATAGACTTGCCTCTCTACAAACATTTTAAAGAAATACATGGGGGAAATAACAAAAGTTTCAGATTCATGGGGATTTGTAAACTAAATAAGGATTGGAGGGGTGGGAATATGGAAAGTAAAATGTTGAAGATAGAATCGAAGTGGATATTCAACTTAGACTGCATCTATCCAAAAGGACATAATGCCAGTTTTGAAATAGTACATCTATTCCAATAGCACAAAAGGCATCCCCCCGCACCGGTATCCCGAAGTTATCCCCTTAAACTGACATTCCCTTTAAATTGGTTTGTTATATGAACCCAGTACCGCATGTTTTTTAGTCAAAAGTGCCACACATATCATCATGAAGCTATCGAATCCCGAGTCTTCTAGAAAATATGAATTGAACCTAATGTTTTTATCATCAGATATATATATATATATATATATATTTTAATCTGTATACAAAGGTCGATCATGGTGTTAGATACCCCACAAGTATGATTATCCACATCCTAATGATATTGGTTGTGTTCTATCCAACTGTCTAGAATATCTGTTAAATTGTTCTCTTGCCTCCCTTGAATAACCACTAGTGTGAATAATTGAGAGGTTGATACTGATTAAGTTATAATTGAGGTTTTTATATTTATCCTACCTTCATCAATTACTTTATTATGATCCCAGATACCTACATATATTCCCATTTGGTAATCCATTTAAGCATAGTATTTTATAAGCCCTCCACTATACCGTGTATCGATGTAATTAATATTGTGTCCGAAACCTGTGTATCCTGGTATCCATGAGCCTCAAATCTAGCTCAAATTTAAGTATAGAAACAATCTTCATACCCCCCTTTTTTCCTCTATAGAATATAATATCCAGCCGGTTAACAGATAACATAAGTTTTTGCCAATAATTTTTTGCCAATATCCAAAATGGTAGCGCGTCCGCCGGAAGTACAATAAACCGGAAGTCGGCCGCAGCTACCGGAAATGACGCAACCGGAAGTATCTGGCAAACGGATATCCGGTTTAACGGGGAAATGACGCGGTAAGCGTTTGGCTGCAATTTTTACCGCCGGAATTCGAAATTTGGCGCAATTTGATTTAGAAACTCCCCAAACATGGGCTATAGGTTTAGTCATATCATAGCCTCATTATATCTTGAGAAAGGCTTCGCTGCAGGGCCGAAACGCGTAGAGATTTGTGAGGCTTCATCAGTACCAGGACTTTTGGCTTTTGGGGTAAGTTTGATTACCATTAGACTTTATCCTATAGGCCCTTTATGTGAGGATTTTTTCTGTTTTTGTTTTCAGGTCCATGTTGTAAAGACTAGGATTCTGGATCAGGACAGCCTCTAAGGATATTGTTTTTATTCCCTTCCAACAGTTTCCGACAGTTTGGATTATTTCCAATTGGACTTATCACTTGGACATTTTATAGAATCTGTATTTTTTAATATTTTGTATATTTTATAATTAATATTTTGTATTTTTTAATAATTTATTGACATATCTGTAAGTTTTTGCTAGCAACATTGCAATTCGTTTAGCCTATATTGGTAACGAGAATATTGTTACCATATTGTTTTTTTATTTGTTTTTATTATATTATAGCATATTATATGAGATTCTTTTCCTAATAGGAGTCTGTATTATGGTTGATTGTAGAATCGATTAGAATCACTATTAGTATTGTGACATAATTTTTCACATAACTTTTTAAGCACATAAACATATTTATAATTCACCTTTTTGACAAACCGGTTTTGTATTTTATTTTTTCATTTTTTCATCTTTTGATTTTTCGATTTTTTTGACTATTTGAATATCTTTGAATTTTTCTACCCCTTTTTTGTTTGGTACAATATTTTTTGATCACAGTTTTCCACATTAGCATTTTGATCACCGATTTTCACTATCTTGTCACAATTATATGTACTATATGTTGTGTAACTAAGCTAAGTTAATTTATTATTGTGATCAAGCACAGTATTGTTTTAATTTCTTATTGCGATTAAGCACAGCACCTGTTTTAATTTCTACATCTGTTACAACCAGAAGAGAAACTGATCCAATTAAGCTAAGATCCTCTAACAAGGGTCCAAATAACTTGTTCCAATCAATGGTCGTATTCATTTTAATATTTTAATATTTTTGTTTATATTGAGATGGTATAATAAATTAATGTATTTTTAATCATAGTGTGATTCCTGTTTATACCTAAGCCCTAGGCGCTCCTATTTATCCTCCACTGCTATTACTCCTAGACCTAATAGGGGGTCTTCCTATGTAACAATCAATCCTGCTTAGTATGATTACAAGTATAGGTATGTAGCACAATATCAATTGAGAGTACTATTACTTGGTAAACCCATATGGATATATGTGCAGTTAATATAAGAATAATATTTCCCTACAAAAAATACACACTAAAGTATTATCTGTATTATAGGAATCAAAATCTAATGCAATCTTGGAAATAAGCAGGCTTGTAATAATACAAAAGGATATAGGAATAGGTGAAACTTTCTTATGAATAAGTAAGGAGTAATTATAATATATTGCGTAACATGAGATATTAAACACACAGCAAGTAAGTCTTATCCAATGTAGTATTGATAGATTGTTATAATGGAGAACTTCTGCAGATATAGTTATAGTTGCAAACGTGGTAATGTACCTTGAAAACTGTGAGTGCGGTAAGTAAGAACAAACACTTCCGGGTTCTGTAGGCTGCGGGTGCAGCAGCAGTAGAGACACGCTGAAACCAGCTAACAGTCAGCGTGTGACGTCACGATTCTCCGGTGCAGCAGAAATCAACATAAGGATAATATAACAGAACAAATAAGATTAACAGATTAGAGCTTCAATAACCGGTTATTCTTTATGGCTGCCACAGACTTGGTTTGTAAAATAATATGAGCTGATAAGATGAAACAGGTAACGTAACTCCCCAAAATAAAGACAGTCTTGAATAAATGAAAGTACTTGCCAAAGTAAGAATTCCAAAAGATGTTGCAACAGGCTGGAATTAAATATGAGATCCGTAGTAGGAAGATCTTGAATGAGGTAACTTGAGTTGCTGATAAGTTAAGATTCAATTTTAACCTTCCAGAGATATGAGAGGCTCAGTGTTACTCTGAGGAAAATAACAAAATACTAAGCAAGGTGTGTTCAGTGAACAGGTGTTTTATGGGAGTAAGTAAGATATGATTGGTTGAATTCTAATTAAAGAAACAGTACACCCAAAAGCCTGACATGACTCCCCCCTCAAACAAGCTGATCCTCAGCTTGAAGTCTGGGGCGATCTGGATATCTCCTGTGGAATTGGGAAACAAGTCGAGGAGCATTAAGATTAGATGCGGGTTCCCAGGAGTCATCTTCCTCCGAATACCCCTTCCACCTAATTAAATATTCCAGAATACCCTTGGAAAACCTTGAATCAAGTACTTCTTTAACCTCATAGATTTCTGAGTCTTGGATGGAAGTGGTCGGTAGTAGTTGGGGAGTGTTATTTCTAGTAGGAACGTATGGTTTGAGGAGGGAAACATGGAAAGTCGGATGTATTCTCATAGATGATGGTAAATCCAGAGTGACTGCATTCTGATTTATTACCCTAGTGATAGGGAAAGGTCCACAGAATTTTTGTGTCATTTTCCTACTAGGAAGATGTAGCTTTAGGTTTTTCGTTGACAACCATACCTGGTCTCCAATTTGATATGAAGGTGGTTGTCTGTGTCTCAAATCATAATAGTGCTTTTGGGAAGTCTGAGCTTTTGAAATGTTTTCCTTGATAACGCGAAAATTGTCTAGAAGTGCATTATTCCATTCATCTACGAGAGGAGAATTGGAAGGAGTAGTACTAACTGAAGTGATGGTTGGATGGTACCCATAATTTGCGAAGAATGGAGATAATTTTGTGGATGAATTGGTAAGATTATTGTAGGAAAATTCAGCGAAGGGTAAGTATGTTATCCAATTGTCTTGCTGGTAGGAACAAAAACATCGTAGGTACTCATCTAACCACTGATTAATTCTCTCAACCTGTCCGTTTGCCTGTGGATGAAATGCAGTGGTGTATTGATGGGTTATGTTAAGAGATTGACAGAGACTTTTCCAGAATTTAGATGTGAACTGGGATCCCCTGTCAGATATCAAAACTGTTGGTACCCCATGAAGCCGAATCACATGTTGTATAAATAAGTTAGCTGTTTCTGCTGAAGTGGGAAGCTTATGAAATGGAATAAAATGTGACATTTTGGTGAAACTATCAACAACTACCATGATGGTGGTATAATTCTTTGATGGAGGTAGATCCACAATGAAGTCAACTCCTACTTGTTTCCAAGGTCTGTCAGATGTTGGAATTGATATTAAAAGTCCATAAGGTAATTTCCGCTCAGTTTTGCATACTTGACAAGTAACACAACTCTTTATATAATCTGAAACAGTTTCCTTCAAATGAGGCCACCAATAAGTCCTTGTTATGAGTTCGATGGTGCGTGATTCCCCTGGATGTCCAGCTAAGGGTGAATCATGGTGATGTTGTAAAATTTGTTGTCTCAATTCTTTAGGAATATAAATCATATTCTTGTAATAGTATAATCCGTCTTTCAATTCCAAAGGAACCTTAGTGTCAGTAGGTGAATTTTTTGAAGAGTTCTTTATATCAGTTAGAAAGTCTGAAGTTAATCCGATGAAGCGTTCAGGAGGAATTATAGCAGTAGGATTTTCGTTAGGAATAGGTTCGGATAGTTGTCGAGAGAGTGCATCCGCTTTTCCATTTTTGTTTGCTGGGCGGTATTGGATTTGAAAGTCGAATCTTGCAAAGTAAAGACTCCACCGTACCTGTCTAGATGATAGAGTCTTGTTATTTTGCAGGTATTGGAGGTTTTTGTGGTCCGTATAAATTATGAAGGGCATTTTTGCACCTTCTAGTAGGTGTCTCCAAAATTCTAAGGATTTACGGATGGCGAGTAATTCTTTGTCTCCTATTGCGTAATTCCTCTCTGCTGATGTCATACTTTTTGAAAAGTAGGAGATTGGATGTAGAGGATCTTTGGGTGTTTTCTGTTGTGAAAGTACTGCCCCAATCGCAAAGTCTGAGGAATCAACTTCCAATACGTATTGTAAATCAACATTAGGAAATTTGAGTATGGGTGCTTCTGTGAAAGTTTGTTTCAAGAAGTCAAATACTTTGGAATGACTTTGATTCCAATGGAATTGTTGGGTTGAACCAGTAAGTTGTGTGAGTGGTCTCACTATTGATGAAAAGTTCTTTATAAATTTTCTGTAATAATTGGCAAACCCCAAAAACCTTTGGAGAGACTTCTTATCTTTAGGAGTTGGCCAATTTTTTACTGAATCAACCTTCTCGGTTTGCATTTGGATACCAGCAGGAGATATAGTGTAGCCTAAGAATGAGATAGTGGTATTGTGGAATGAACACTTTTCTAATTTGGCATATAGTTTATGTGTTTGTAACCGAGCTAATACCCAACGGACATGTTTTATATGTTCTGGCAAATTGTTGGAGTAAATTAAGATGTCGTCTAAGTATACTACTAGACATATGTCTAATAAATCCCGGAAGATATCATTAATAAAGTGTTGGAACGTTGCGGGGGCATTACAGAGACCGAATGGCATCACTAGGTACTCATAGAGTCCATACCGAGTTCTGAAAGCTGTGAGCCATTCGTCTCCTTCTCTTATACGTATGAGATTGTATGCCCCACGCAAGTCCAACTTAGTAAAGATGGTAGCATTACTTAATCTTTCAATTAATTCCGGTATGAGAGGTAACGGATATCGGTTTTTTACTGTCCGTTTATTAAGCTCTCGGTAATCTATTATCGGCCTGAGTGAAGTGTCTTTGTTGGTTACAAAGAACATTCCAGCTGCTGTGGGTGAAGAAGAGGGTCTGATGAAACCCTTTCGAAGATTATCTTGTAAGTATTGTTTTAGATGTAACAACTCAGGGTGACTCAATGGATACAAATGACCAACCGGTAATGTTGCACCTGGAATTAATTCAATTGGGCAATCATAAACCCGATGGGGTGGAAGAGTTTCTGCCTCAACTTTACTAAAGACCTCTATGAAGTCCTGGTATGGTTCCGGTATTTGAATCTGTTCTAATTCTGTGTGTAGTATTTTATGATGTGGGAAGCATGTATTTTCACAGAATTTTGATTGGAAGGCAACAGTTAAAGTTGACCAATCTATATAGGGATTGTGTGTCTGAAGCCAGTATAACCCTAATACTATAGGAAAATGAGGTGATGGAATTACATCGAATGTTATATATTCGGTGTGGCCATCTTCAGTAATAACTAATATAGGTACTGTGTTGTGAGTTATAGGACTATTTGCAATTACAGAGCCATCAATAACTTTGATTGAAACTGGTGTTTTCTTTAATACAATTGGTATTTTATTTTTCAATACAGTAGATTTGTCTATAAAGTTTCCAAAGGCTCCAGAGTCAACGATGGCAGAAGTAGACAATCTATTAAGGTCCCACTGCAAAAGGAGAGATAGTTTGCAATAAGAAATTTGTTTATCTAGACTTTGAGTGTTGTTAATATGAAAAAAATTACTCTTTTTATTTTTTTGTAGTGTTGGACAATTCATAACTGTATGACTGGGATTTGCACAATACATACAGAGGTGATTAGTTCTTCTTCTTATCCTTTCTTCAGGGGTTAATGGTCCACGTATAACTCCTATTTCCATAGGGGTGACATGCTCCATTGGAGGTGATTTTATGTGTGCAGAGGTGGACATAGTGGCTTTAAATGTTGGATCTGAATAACCACGTTCAGCTTTGCGTTCCCTGAGCCTCCGGTCGATTTGGGTTGAGACTTTTATTAATGCATCCAGGGTACTTGGAAGCTCTATACGTGCTAGCTCATCCTTGACAGGATCAGACAGTCCCAATCTAAATTGGTTTCTGAGCGAAACCAAACTCCATGCTGAGTCTGATGCGTACAGCTTAAATTCAGTGGTATATTCCTCCACTGTCTTTTTTCCTTGTTTTAAGCTCCTCATCTTTTGTTCAGCCGTTAGTTGAATATCAGTATCTCTATATAGCTCATCCATAGCTTGGAAAAAATTTGTTAGTGAATCTAGTAGGGGGTCATTTGTTTCACACAAATGATCTGCCCAAATTCTGGGTTCAGATCTTAGAAAAGATATTGTGGACAAAACCCTTACCCTGTCAGTGGGGTAAGTTTTTGGTTTTAAATTGAAGAGCAGGTAGCAGGCATTTTTAAACTGCCTATAGGTTTTCCTATTACCATTATATAATTCTGGCAAGCTTATCTGTGGTTCAGAACTGGGGGTTTGTTGTTCTTTTACCTCCTTTATAAGCTCTCTGAGAACCTGATTTTCTAGTTGTAAGTCCAGGATAGCCTGTCCCATTTTGTCTACCTTTTGACTCAGGTTATAGACTACTTGGGGAATTTCAGCAGGTTCCATTTTCTTTTATGGCTTAGTATTATGTAACAATCAATCCTGCTTAGTATGATTACAAGTATAGGTATGTAGCACAATATCAATTGAGAGTACTATTACTTGGTAAACCCATATGGATATATGTGCAGTTAATATAAGAATAATATTTCCCTACAAAAAATACACACTAAAGTATTATCTGTATTATAGGAATCAAAATCTAATGCAATCTTGGAAATAAGCAGGCTTGTAATAATACAAAAGGATATAGGAATAGGTGAAACTTTCTTATGAATAAGTAAGGAGTAATTATAATATATTGCGTAACATGAGATATTAAACACACAGCAAGTAAGTCTTATCCAATGTAGTATTGATAGATTGTTATAATGGAGAACTTCTGCAGATATAGTTATAGTTGCAAACGTGGTAATGTACCTTGAAAACTGTGAGTGCGGTAAGTAAGAACAAACACTTCCGGGTTCTGTAGGCTGCGGGTGCAGCAGCAGTAGAGACACGCTGAAACCAGCTAACAGTCAGCGTGTGACGTCACGATTCTCCGGTGCAGCAGAAATCAACATAAGGATAATATAACAGAACAAATAAGATTAACAGATTAGAGCTTCAATAACCGGTTATTCTTTATGGCTGCCACAGACTTGGTTTGTAAAATAATATGAGCTGATAAGATGAAACAGGTAACGTAACTCCCCAAAATAAAGACAGTCTTGAATAAATGAAAGTACTTGCCAAAGTAAGAATTCCAAAAGATGTTGCAACAGGCTGGAATTAAATATGAGATCCGTAGTAGGAAGATCTTGAATGAGGTAACTTGAGTTGCTGATAAGTTAAGATTCAATTTTAACCTTCCAGAGATATGAGAGGCTCAGTGTTACTCTGAGGAAAATAACAAAATACTAAGCAAGGTGTGTTCAGTGAACAGGTGTTTTATGGGAGTAAGTAAGATATGATTGGTTGAATTCTAATTAAAGAAACAGTACACCCAAAAGCCTGACATCCTAATAGTGTAGCCGGTATTTAGTCTTAGGCGCTGTCCGCCCTCCCATCCATATCCAGCTATTGTTCTCAACCTATTTGGGCGCACGGCTGCCGGACACAGGTTGATCACTCCTCCATTATATATACCATATTGCACAAATTCTGTCAAATAATTGGTTGATCCATAAAATGGAATCCACATTGTCTATAATAAATTTAAGAGCAGAGGTCAGTTTATACATCAATATAGCTCTAAGCAGAGATAATTCCACAGGCACTAATACTGTCTTAGATATTAACACTATTTTTAAAAATCTTGAAAAATTACTTATCTCAGAAACCAAATACAAAATTGAAATTTCCTTTTTGAAAAAATGTCTGGAATTAAACATCTTTCCAAGGGCTTAATGATAACAAAAGAATGTTCCTTCAATACCAACTCTGAGGAGTTTTCAGAGAATTGGAACAAAATTATCATTGAGGCTTCCAGAGAATTGATGAAACTTATTATCAAATATAGGGAACTTCTTTTAATGCATATAGACTCAGAGATACAAACTGAGGAAAAAATATGGAGATATTCAAGGATTCCCAAACTTTCAAAGAAAAACAAGAACATCTATACACTAAAATTAACAAACTAAAAGATGACACTATTGCAAAGAAAACAAAGAAAATAAATAGGGACCTGAATGCCGCTCAGGACAACTCCGTAAACAGTGGGAATGAAGGATGTGATCCTAATAATAAAGAGTTGACACAACAAACATCCCTCACCCATCCCCAAATCTGAGAGGACAGGAGAGAGCCTGCCCCCAAGGAACATTATACCAACAGATACGTAGAAACCATAGAAGGTGCCAGATTTAGAAATCCAGTTGAGAACTATTCCCCATATGGTACTAATAGATCACAACAAAGGAGATTCACCTATGGAGAACGTCAAGGGAATCCCCTCAGGGACAACCGGTATACCAATAGAAAATGTCAATATCAGAGACCACCGAATAATATTAGAAGAAACAATATGTACAGGGAGAATTGGCATGACGATGTTAATGGTCAGCAGAGACAATATGAAGATTGGGGACCATATAATACATATCAACAGAACTTCAGGAGGGGTTACCGCCCACACCATTGGGATTATGTACCCCCACACAGACCATCCAACTATCAGTCTGACAGAGAGACTTATGGAGACCAACACCAATGGCCCAAGAATTACAGTGGCTTTAACCAACCCAATATGAGGAAACAACAATAAAGGAACCATTACAGACAAAGAACCGATGATGATTATATGATTGATCAACATCCCCAAGGGAACTTGAGGGGATGTCAACAAGACTGGAGGGACAACTACAGAGAAATGCCAAATAGGTTTTCACCTTTGGTCACCCCCAATTCCAGGGAACCCTACAACGCCCCCAGGGATGACACAGAAGCATCTTCATCATCTCCTTTTTTAGGGTTAGGACAGAACAACCCACCCCTAAGGGAACCAAAAGGGAAAAGGAAACAGGTGACGTTGGAAAACGTGGACACTCCTATAAAAAGAAGACACATCGGGGAAGAAGAGCAGGGTCAAGATACAAGACCGGACCAGGACTAAAAGAAGATACCAAAGAATTGGAAACTAGTAAACCGTCTGAAGAAGTAAAAGGGATTTTCAATTTGAGTGATACGAACCTCAATTCAGACGAACTCTCAGTATTAGGACTAGGTCTTTCCTATGCTCCATCGAAAGGATTAAACAAGTTTCAAACGTACCTGAATACAAAAGAGTTTGTTCGCAAACTCACTCTCAAAAGGTACTTCCTGAATTAAAACAATAGAAAGAAGCATTACCACCGCACCAAGACTGACTAATGAGAATCACTTCAAGCACTCGAATTTGAAACCCAAGTCCAACTTTTATCCCACCCATTGTAAGGGTCCTGCTATCGAGGCTTTTGAAGCTATGGTGTGTAACGACATCAAGAAATTGAGTTCCACTAAGGCACACAAAAGAAATCTGAATGCCAAACAACTACAGACAATTTCAAAACTGCAAAAGAACAAAGACCTTGTGATTAAAACGGCCGACAAGGGAGGTGGGATAGTCCTGATGAACAAAACGGACTATTGGAGAGAGTCCAAGAGGATCCTTGATGATAAGGAGACGTATGAAATCTTGAACTCAGATCCCACGGGCCATTACAAAACTACTTTGGATGATCTATTGGCTGAAGCAAATGAAATGGGCATACTGAATGACAAGGAATACAGATATCTAACAAATAAACATCCTAAGATACCTGTATTCTACCATCTACCCAAGATCCACAAGAGCCTAGTCAACCCCCCTGGGAGACCAATTATATCAGGTATAGGATCACTCTCAAGCAATTTATCTGAATACATCGATAAACAATTGCAACCTTATGTAAGAACACTATCCTACTATCTAAGAGACTCCACCGAAGTTTTGAATTTACTAAAGAACATGGAATAGGATGACACCTATATAATGGTCACCAGCGATGTAACATCACTGTATACTTCTATACCACATGATGAAGGTTTAGAATCCATCAGAAATTATCTGGACAAAGATGAAAGCATGCCTGAACCTCAGAGAAGATTCATATTAGATGGAATAGACTACATCCTAAAGCATAACTATTTCTGTTGGGATGGGGTCTTTTACCGTCAGGTATGTGGGACCGCCATGGGGACCAGGTTTGCGCCCAGTTACGCCAATCTCTATATGGGCAGATGGGAAACCATCTTTTGGGAGTCATGCCCAGCGGGCGCGGACCTGGTTCTTTATAAAAGATATATAGACGATCTTCTAATCATTTGGAAAGGAAGTCAAGAAGACTTGGAACATACATTAAGGATAATGAATGAAAACCAATCCAATCTAAAGTTTACGAACACCATCAGCAAGGACCACATTGTCTTCCTAGATCTGGATATCAGAGTCGAGGATGGGAGAATTGAGACCTCAACACACTTCAAGGAAGTTGATTCCAATAACTATATCCACCATCCAAGCTGTCACCATGATAAATGGATATCTAATATTCCAAAGGGGCAGCTTATAAGGATAAGGAAGAACTGTTCAAAAGAAGATACCTGGACCAAACAGTCTCAAATACTTAAGGACAGGTTCCTTGAAAGGGGTTATAATGAATCACATATAGATAGAAACATACGTGATGTGAACAACATGAAAAGAGAAACCCTTCTCGAATATAAAATCAAACAAAACACAGGACCAGATGAAAGTCTCAAGGTCCCTTTTATTACCCAGTATAATGAGAGGAAAAAAACAATAGAGGACATAGTGAAAATACACTGGCACCTTCTCAAGGATGATGATATTATAGGGGAACATCTATCTGAACGACCCCACTTCATTTATAGAAAGGCGGAGAATTTAAAGTCCACATTGGCTCCAAGCATCCTGAAGTGCAATACTAATATGAATAATTCTTTAGGAGTTGTAGGCAAGAAACTCTGCGGTTTCTATCCGTGCCACTTATGTAAGGCATGTCAACATGGTATCAAGAGTAACTGCCTGAAATCTAAAGTAACTAATGAAGTATTCCAAGTTAAACAAACCATCAGATGTACAGACAAGTTTGTGGTTTACCTAATTGAATGCGGTTGTGGTCTGCAATATGTCGGACAGACCACCAGAAAATTGAAGGATAGAATCCGCGAACACTTACTACAGATAAAATGGGGTAAAATAGACTTGCCTCTCTACAAACATTTTAAAGAAATACATGGGGGAAATAACAAAAGTTTCAGATTCATGGGGATTTGGGGATTAAATAAGGATTGGAGGGGTGGGAATATGGAAAGTAAAATGTTGAAGATAGAATCGAAGTGGATATTCAACTTAGACTGCATCTCTCCAAAAGGACATAATGCCAGTTTTGAAATAGTACATCTATTCCAATAGCACAAAAGGCATCCCCCCGCACCGGTATCCCAAAGTTATCCCCTTAAACTGACATTCCCTTTAAATTGGTTTGTTATATGAACCCAGTACCGCATGTTTTTTAGTCAAAAGTGCCATACATATCATCATGAAGCTATCGAATCCCGGGTCTTCTATAAAATATGAATTGAACCTAATGTTTTTATCATATATATATATATTTTTTTTTTTTTTTAATCTGTATACAAAGGTCGATCATGGTGTTAGATACCCCACAAGTATGATAATCCACATCCTAATGATATTGGTTGTGTTCTATCCAACTGTCTAGAATATCTGTTAAATTGTTCTCTTGCCTCCCTTGAATAACCACTAGTGTGAATAATTGAGAGGTTGATACTGATTAAGTTATAATTGAGGTTTTTATATTTATCCTACCTTCATCAATTACTTTATTATGATCCCAGATACCTACATATATTCCCATTTGGTAATCCATTTAAGCATAGTATTTTATAAGCCCTCCGCTATACCGTGTATCGATGTAATTAATATTGTGTCCGAAACCTGTGTATCCTGGTATCCATGAGCCTAAAATCTAGCTCAAATTTAAGTATAGAAACAATCTTCATACCCCCCTTTTTTCCTCTATAGAATATAATATCCAGCTGGTTAACAGATAACATAAGTTTTTGCCAATAATTTTTTGCCAATATCCAAAATGGTAGCGCGTCCACCGGAAGTACAATAAACCGGAAGTACAATAAACCGGAAGTCGGCCGCAGCTACCAGAAATGACGCAACCAGAAGTATCTGGCAAATGGATATCCGGTTTAGCGGGAAAATGACGCGGTAAGTGTTTGGCTGCAATTTTTACCACCGGAATTAAAAATGTGGCGCAATTTGATTTAGAAACTCCCCAAACATGGGGTATATAAGTTTAGTCATATCATAGCCTCATTATATCTTGAGAAAGGCTCCGCTGCATCAGTACCAGGCTTCATCAGTAGCAGGACTTTTGGCTTTTGGGGTAAGTTTGATTACCATTAGACTTTATCCTATAGGCCCTTTATGTGAGGATTTTTTCTGTTTTTGTTTTCAGGTCCATGTTGTAAAGACTAGGATTCTGGATCAGGACAGCCTCTAAGGATATTGTTTTTATTCCCTTCCAACAGTTTTCCACAGTTTGGATTATTTCCAATTAGACTTATCACTTGGACATTTTATAGAATCTGTATTTTTTAATATTTTGTATATTTTATATTTAATATTTTGTATTTTTTAATAATTTATTGACATATCTGTAAGTTTTTGCTAGCAACATTGCAATTCGTTTAGCCTATATTGGTAACGAGAATATTGTTACCATATTGTTTTTTGATTTGTTTTTTGGGCCAATATTATAGCATATTATATGAGATTCTTTTCCTAATAGGAGTCTGTATTATGGTTGATTGTAGAATCGATTAGAATCACTATTACTATTGTGACATAATTTTTCACATAACTTTTTAAGCACATAAACATATTTATAATTCACCTTTTTGACAAACCGGTTTTGTCTTTTATTTTTTCATTTTTTTCATCTTTTGATTTTTTGATTTTTCGATTTTTTTGACTATTTGAATATCTTTGAATTTTTCTACCCCTTTTTTGTATGGTACAATATTTTTTGATCACAGTTTTCCACATTAGCATTTTGATCACCGATTTTCACTATCTTGTCACAATTATATGTACTATATGTTGTGTAACTAAGCTAAGTTAATTTATTATTGTGATCAAGCACAGTATTGTTTTAATTTGTTATTGCGATTAAGCACAGCACCTGTTTTAATTTATACATCTGTTACAACCAGAAGAGAAACTGATCCAATTAAGCTAAGATCCTCTAACAAGGGTCCAAATAACTTGTTCCAATCAATGGTCGTATTCATTTTAATATTTTAATATTTTTGTTTATATTGAGATGGTATAATAAATTAATGTATTTTTAATCATAGTGTGATTCCTGTTTATACCTAAGCCCTAGGCGCTCCTATTTATCCTCCACTGATGTTCCTATAAACATGTGATTATCTTGCAGCTTCTTCTACTATTTATTATTTCTCACCAACACCGCTCCCCACTACCTATCCTCTCTAATAAACAAGTATAGTCACCTACCATCTGGAACACTCTCCCTCGTGCTGTCAGGCTTTCTTCTTTTTAATGCTCCCTGAAGACTTTTCTGTTCAGGGAAGCCTTCTACCCAACTCAATAATAAATTAATTTCACTTACCTAACATTTCCCTCATCTAACTCTGTATTAACATCTTTCTCAATCCTGCAGTCCTCACCTCCTGTTTCTCAACCCCCTACCCTTCTAGATTGTAAGTTCCCATGGGAATAGGGCCCTCAATCCACCTGTATGTGTTTGTAAATTTTGTCCTTTCTCTTACAAGTTTTATATCATTGTTTTATTTAAATGAATTGTACCTATGGACAGCGCTGTGGAATATGTTGTCGCTTCATAAATAAAATATAATAATAAATAATGATATATATATATATATATATATATATACACAGACCTATACAGTAGTACAGATGTTGTTTGAATCAGGGAAAGTTTGAGGCAAGGCCATGAAGGTCAGCTAGTGTGACATTAGGTCACATGAAGTCTCAGTTTGTGGACTACATAGGCAAAACCTATGCTCTATCTCTGTCTCATAAGTTGCCAGGACTTCCTACCTGGTCATGTGATGTGGTTGTCTTCTTAGGAAAGGAGGAGGGAACGTTGGTTGCTAATTTAATTGGTGTCTTTAGTACAATTGAAACTGGAATTAATTTAAGTAGATTGATGGACTAAGGTGTCAGCACTGTCAGAGTAGGTCCACTAGGTGATAGATGTAGAGATAACAAAGCAATATATCATGGCTATATTGGGCAATAAAGGTCAGTGACAAATTTAGATGGTTCTGAGAGCCACATCACTCTCAGTCCTAAATGTAGCACCATCAGGTGCCATCAGATATACATTTACCAGACATAGGGCTGATGATCAAAAGTTTGCCACCAGAAGCATGAAAAACCAGGTTTAGCCTTGCAGGGACAGTCTGTGCAATTATAAAAGAAGATGAGCTGTCCCTGCGAGTGGTAAGCTGAGCTCACTGGCACTTATTTGAATTGATTTTGCCCAGCCCACACTGCAGGAGCAAGTAGGTGAGTATGCTCACTTGGACCTATAATACAAATAAAATGGTGTCCGTGGCTAGCCCTTGCAGTGTCCGCCACAACCTTAGTATATCTTTTCTTTCTGATTAAATAATAGGAATAAAAAAAAATATGTAGTAGCTTGTCAAGACTGCTAGCGATATTGGGTGATAAGTTATGGAATAAATAAAGCCTGAGTGAAATACTGGATGTGTATCTGCATCTGTATAACACCCAGCACTATACAACGGCCCAGTAGTGACACTGGCACATGCGTATAGCCAGCAAGGGCTGGTTATTGGATCAGTGGTATCTGCATCAGTAAAATAACACCCAGCTCTATACAAAGACACAGTAGTGACAATGGCACATAGGTATAGCCAGAGGAGGGCTGGTTATAGGGTCAGTGGTATCTGCATCAGTATAATAACACCCAACACTATATAATGACACAGTAGTGACACTGGCTGATGGGTATAGCCAGAGGAGGGCTGGTTATAGGATCAGTGGTATCTGCATCAGTATAATAACACCCAGCACTATATAATGACACAGTAGTGACACTGGCACATGCATATAGCCATACAAGGGCTGGTTATAGGGTCAGTGGTATCTGCATCAGTATAATAACACCCAGCGCTATATAATGACACAGTAGTGACACTGGCACATGGGTATAGCCAGAGGATGGCTGGTTATAGGATCAGTGGTATCTGCATCAGTATAATAACACCCAGCACTACATAATGACACAGTAGTGACACTGGCACATGGGTATAGCCAGACAAGGGCTGGTTATTGGATCAGTGGTATCTGCATCAGTATAATAACACCCAGCGCTATAAAATGACAAAGTAGTGACACTGGCACATGGGTATAGCCAGAGGAGGGCTGGTTATAGGCTCAGTGGTATCAGTATAATAACACTAAGCACTATAAAATAATGTTTTTAATTTCAAATGTACCTCAGTGTCTTTCACTAAGGTCTGTACTTTGGAAAATGTCCGCCACAGCCTTTGTCTGTGCCTATCCCTTTGGCATACAGACAAAGCTCACCTAAAGTAACAGACAGGAGTGTGTATGTGTGCATCCTTGTGCATATCTGAGTGTGACTTGAGGAGTAGTGTGCAAATGAGGTGCAGTTTTATGTATATGTGAAATTATGTGTATGCAACACACAGAACAGTTAGTATGTCTGTGTGTGACTGGGAACCTAATTAAAACTTCTACGGTGCCAAGACACTAGGTAAAACTTCTAAAATAGGAGAGAGAAATAAGCCTTTCAACAATAACAGCCACAATCGTAAATAATTCAAGCAATCGTTAAATCTGCCTTATCATAAATTAGTAGTGTACTTTTAAATGGACAATATCATAGCGATCATTATAGTCAAAATAATTTAGAAAGCTGTGATTAGCTTCATATTATTTGCAATCACCTAGATTACGAGTTATGCACGCTATAGGGAAATTAACGAACACAACAAAAGTTGCGTTATTTAACCCTCTATAGCACAGCCATTACAAGTTTTGAAACAGCTGGCTTGTGCGTGCGATATGGCTGCGTTGAGCTCCATACCGCACACTATCCAAGCGCTGTTTTGACGGGTCAGAAAAAAAACTAACACCTGCGATCGCGGAAAGTAAAGCTCCGTAACGCAGCCCCATTGATGTCTATGGGGAAAAAAAGTTATGTTTAAATCTAACACCCTAACATAAACCCAGAGTCTAAACACCCCTAATCTGCTGCCCCCGACATCGCCGCCACCTACATAATGTTATTAACCCCTAATATGCCGCTCCTGATATTGCTGCTACCTAAATAAAGTTATTAACCCCTATTCCCCTGCACCCCAACATCGCCCACACTATAATAAATCTATTAACCCCTATTCCGCCGCACCCCAACATCACCACCACTAAATAAAGTTATTAACCCCTAAAACTCTGGCCTCCCACCTCGCTACTACTCTATAAACCTATTAACCCCTAAACTGCCAGCCCCCCACATTGCAACAACCTAAATTAAACTATATTAGCCCCTAAACCTAACCCTAACCGTAACCCTAACACCCCCTAACTTTAACATAATTAAAATAGAGCTAAATTAAACTTACAATTATTAACTAAATAATTCCTATTTAAAACTAATTACATACTGTGAAATAAAACCTAAGGTAGCTACAATATAACTAAAAGTTATATTGTAGCTAGCTTAGCTTTTTTTTTTTTCATAGGTAAGTTTGTATTTATTTTAACTAGGTGGACTAGTTACTAAATAGTTATTAACTCTTTACTAACTACCAAGTTAAAATAAATACAAACTTACCTGTGAAATAAAACCTAACCTGCCTTACACTAAAACCTAACATTACAAAAAATAAAAAAAACTACCATTACAAAAATACCAAACACTAAAATTACTAAAAATAAAAAAACCTACCATTACAAAAAATAACAAACGAAATTATCAAAAACAATAAAAATTATTCCTATTCTCTTCTATACCCTTTAAAAAAAAACACCCCAAAATAAAAAAGCCTAATCTAGAATAAACTACCAAGGGCCCTTAAAAGGGCCATTTGTGGGACCAAAAGGGCCTTTTGTAGGGCATTGCCCTAAAGTTAACAGCTCTTTTGCTACAAAACAAAACACCCCTAACAGTATACAAACCCCCACCCACCAAACCCACAAAAAAATAAATAAAGTAAAACCCAATCTACCCATTGCCTTGAAAAGGGCATTTGTATGGGCATTGCCCTTAAAAGGGCATTCAGCTCTTTTATGAAATGCCCAAGCCCTAATCTAAAAATAAAAACCCACCCCAAAACGAAAAAAATACATTGCACAAAATAACAAACAAATTATCAAAAATAATAAAAATTATTCCTATTCTAATACCCATTTTTTTAAAAAACCCACCCCAAAATAAAAAAACCTAATCTAGAATAGACTACCAATAGCCTTTAAAAGAGCCTTTTATAGGGCATTGCCCTAAGTTAAACAGCTCTTTTACCTGAAAAAAATTACAAAGACCCACTAACATTACAAACCCCCACCCCCACAAACCCACAAAATAAAAAACTGTCTAAAAGATCTACCCATTGCCCTGAAAAGGGCATTTGTATGGGCATTATCCTTAAAAGGGCATTTAGCTCTTTGCATTTCCCTGAAAAAGGACATTTAGCTCTTTTACAAAAAGCCCAAACCCTAAGCTAAAAAAAAACCCCACCCAAATCCTAACACTAACCCCCGAAGATCCACTTACAGTTGTTGAAGTCCCGCTTGAACGATCTTTATCCCGGAGGCTCCATCTTCATCCAGGTGGCTCCATCTTCATCCATCGCGGGACCGGCATCTTCTTCATCCCTGCAGAGGTGAAGCGGCGATGTGAAGAGGCGGATGTCCAGGCAAAGGTCTAAGGTGGAGGTCCAGGCGAAGGTCCAAGGCGGAGGTCCAAGCGGAGGTCCAAGGCAGAGGTCCAGGTGGAGGTTTATCGATCCGACGTGGAGGTTCTCTTCATGCAATCGTCTGCCGCACACTGAGGATTAAAATGCAAGGTGCTGCACTGCAGCAGGGCATACAGAGAGCCAGCAAGGTTTCCGGTTAGTGGGTGGAGTCTAACAGCAACATGCTAAGATGGAAACCACATTGGCCGGTTGGGCCAGCGGTCATACCACTATTTTTCTTTTAATTGGACTGGGTCCAGGGTGCATTATCCCAATGTCAGCTGCGGTCTGATAAAGGCAGGTACTTTGGACATGCACAGCTACTTCATTCATAAGTAAACCAGCAATTGGAATACATGTTTGCGGTGGAGGAAGCGGAAGCTGACGGCTGGAAGATAAGCACGCTGCAGTGGGACGGATCTCTTGACGCGCGGAGGGATCCGAGTATCATGCTCCACTCCAGCAGCATTGGAGATCCGTGGAGTCTTTGCTATCTGGGATGATTGGTGAAGAAACCAAGAGTGCTTTGTACAGAGGAGTTGGTGTAGCACACGTCTGAGCCGCTGTGTCACCTCGATGGGAGTTGGTCATCTGCACACGAAGAATCTCTGTCTAAATTAGCACCGTATAGACCGCAAGTATATGTGACAACTACTGTGCTCTGTAAAATATGATTCAGTGTTGTGGGCTTTGTTAATGGTGTTTGGGGGAGTCAGCTTGTTGGAGTTGTTGTGGCCGATAAAGGATTGTGTCGTTAATTAAGGAAGGTTGGATCCCTCATATCCTTTGTTTTACAGCTGACCCCTGGAAAAAGATTTGTGGTGCCTCAGATTACATGAGATGAATCTTGCGGTTTAAACTGTTTAATTTACACAGCTTTATCATCTGTTCCTCATTATTTGCCCCTCCGGTGCTGGATGTGGGTTTTATAGAGCACTAATGGCGGCAGTACGGCTATAGAACTCTCGAGCCTGTTATAAGTTTGTTGAATATTAGATACCGGACTCTATAGGGCCTTAAGATACCATTAGAGGAACTCTCTAGTGCAGGGGTGTCAAACTTGCGGCTCGCGGGCCTCATGCGGCCCTCAACCTAATTTTGTGCAGCCCACACCACCTCCATGAAAAATATTAATTATAATATGCTTATTACTTAAAGAGCGAGTGCGCTTACTGCTAGGGATGCACATACATTAAAACATACGTTATTAAAAAGAAAAAGACAGATAAGTGCATAATGGTTTCTTTAACACATGCAGTTCATTACTATGGTAGCACTGATTTCCCACATCATTTCTGTCCATTCCTTTCCATAATTTTCTCTTTAACTAAAATCACATACTTTATATATATTTCTATGTATTTATTTTATATTATGTACAACAGGTATGTCTATCACTATTATAAACAGTGCGTCGCAGGTGGAGCGTGTGTGTCACCTTCTTAAAAGCATTAGAGCACATTTCCTCAAGCCAGAGTAAGTTAATTAGGAGTTACAGAACACAATCTTTTGAAATGTATACAGTTCTAGCAAATGCCACTGCACTGTTTAGCAATGACAAGATATGTAGGTAGTGTGCGGCCCACGTGAGTTGTACTTGTATGGAAAATGGCCCGCGACTAAAATGAGTTTGACACCCCTGTTCTAGTGCATAGTCAAATAATGCGGAGTCTTCAGGAATAAAGGAACTGCTATTGAAAAAAGGGTTATTGTACCACAAACGCTTTTGCTCCTGCGGGGATAATATCCTTGCTTAATGGTAAGCTTTAGTGTTCTTTGAACATACAGTAATCGTCATTTAATATTGCCTGTGTGCATTTTCAGATTTTTGCTGTTTTCAAGAAGGTTATTTATCACTCTAGACCCTATATTAGCAAAAGCCTTGTAAAAACACATTCAGAGGAATATTTATTTTAAGGGTAAGATTAGTAGGGGGGAAAATAATAAATATTCAGAAAGATAGGGGAGTACTCTCTGGACCCTCTATTTCTGTGCCTTGGGTATACATTTTTTTTTTTAAAGAGCTTTATTACAGTGTTTTCAAGCATACAAACTTGGCTCTGGTTACAATGTGAGCCTATTAAATTTCCCACATTAGGAAGTTATACATAAAATATTGCGGCATTTGAGCAGTGTAATTTACCAAGTCCTAGTCATTTCTTTGCTCTATTTGGTGATGCTCCTAACTGTGCCCATTGGTGAATGGCATGACCACTTTGGGGCCATAAAGCATTTGTCCATAGAATATGATTGGGCAGATAAGATAAAAATTTATGGTGTTTTGAACATCCAAATTCTTCAAACAGAATAAACCAGGTTCAAATGAACCAAAACGATCATCAAAAGTCCTTCAAAAATCTTTAGTAAATTTTTCATGCTATAAAATTTACATATCAACAAAATACCTATTCCATGAGGTATTGGGGTAGGTAGAGGGGGACAGGGGTAGGGAAAAAGATTGTGAATTATGCCTTCATGATGAACATATATTCCCTGTATTCTGTTCGTGCAGCATATACGTTTGTATAATGGCTATCTTTGAAGTCTTTATGTCTGATTGGCTAACGTTTAGGGCCCTCGTATGGAGGGGTTATGGGTAGAATTAAACAGGGGGGGTGTCAGTCCTTTTTGTGTGTGTTCCATCTCAATATCATGTGTTCATGTGTGTCTAGTTTACCTAGTTTGCGAAAGTGATACCTATCCATGAGGAGTTGGTGTTCTACTTGTTGTTCCCACATCTGTATAGTAGGCACTTCTGTGGATTTCCATCTTTGAGGTATTAGTGTTTTCGCACTGTTGAGCATGATGTAAAGTAGTGTTTGTTTTATCTCATCATTTAAATTTGGAATATTATGAAATAAGAGTAGACCCGGGTCTCTAGTTAGATTTGTGTCTAATGTCTTGTTTATGCTTGCAATAATGTCTCCCCAGAAGGTTCCCAGTTTGTCGCAATCCCACCATATGTGATGTATGTCCGCTATCATTCCACAGCCCCTCCAGCAACGATTGCTGGCGTGCTTGTAGATTTTTTGTATTCTCTTTGGGGTAAGATACCACCTTGATAGGTATTTAAAATTAGTTTCCTGAGTCTTGGCTGACACAGATGCTCTTTTGTGGTTTCGGAATATCCAAAGCCAATCTTCATATGCAATTTCTATGTTTAGTTCCCTATGCCATTTGTGACAGTAGGAAGGGAGCTGTTTTGCGTCAGGTGTCAGTAGTAATTTATATAGTGCAGAGATAGTATGTCGAGGATAATGGGTAGATGTACATAGCGTTTCAAAAGAAGTTAACTGTCTAATAATGTTCTGCTTCTGTTTGTGTGTATCTAGGTAGTGGGAGATTTTTGCATGTGAGAACCATGTTAATGGGTTGTCCCCTATCGTAATCTCTGATCCAGCCCAAGGGCTCACCTTTCCACCTGAGATTATGTTTTTAAATATATATTCTTTTAGTTGGGGGGGTTCGTCGTATTTGTTTTGGTGTGGGGGGAGATGGGGAGTTCTGGGTTCACCACCAGCGGGGTTAATGGGCCAGGTCTGGTTGTAATATGTGTGCTGGTGTTTATTAATGCATCCCATCTCTGGAAGAGCTCCTCTAGCAATGGAAACCCATGAATAATGTTAGGTCTATGCCTTGCATCCAGGCCAACCATCCCTCATTTTTCACTTGCAGTATTTCTCTATCTAGTTGGATCCATTGTTTGGAATTTGAATTATGGCTCCAATCTATTATCCGTTTCAACAAAGTCACCATCCTATACTGACCTATATTTGGGAGACCTAGGACCCCCCTCTCTCTTGGCATATATAAAGTTTTCCTGGGAACTCTTGGCTTAATCCCATTCCATATAAATTTTTCTATGTTACCTTGTAATTGGCCAAGGTAGTCTTTCGTTAATGAGATTGGCAGTGTTTGCAAAACAAATAGTATGCGTGGGAGGATGTTCATTTTTATGACGTGTATTCTTCCTATCCAAGATAAGGTTTTATTTATCCAGCTTGAGAGGTCATTTATTATCTCTTTTAATAGGAGGCGATTGTTTGCCACAAATAAGTCATGTAAATTGCTAGTGATTAGTATACCTAAGTATTTGATTTGTGTTTGTTGGATTTTAATAGGGCATGTAGACTTTAACTGACATATGGTTTTAGCTGGAACAGTTATATTAAGTCAGACTTGGCCAAATTTAAGTGAAAATTTGATAATCTACCATATTCATCTAATGTTTTTAATAGGGCCGGTAGTGATTTATCAATGTTTGTTAGCGTAAGCAGTATGTCGTCAGCATACATTGCCAGTTTATATTCTGTCTCTCTGGTAAATATGCCTTTGATGTCATTGTTGGAAGTAATTTTGCATGCAAGTACTTCTATTGAAATAGCAAACAGTATTGGAGAGAGGGGGCAGCCCTGTCTTGTGCCATTTTTTATTTTAAAGGGTTCTGAGAGGACTGAATTAACTTTGACCCTGGCTGTTGGGTCTGCGTAAAGTGAGAAGATTTTATCTATGAATTTGTCGCCTATATTCATTCCCCGCAGTGTGGCTTTGAGAAAATCCCAGTCCACCCTGTTGAAGGCCTTCTCAGCATCTGTTGAGACGAGGGCCAATTCCTGTTGTGTATTCTGTGCTAAAGCAATTAGTTGTAGGATTTTGAGAATGTTATCTCTCGCTTCCCTACCTGGGATGAAGCCTATCTGGTCGGGGGATATTAGTTGTGGAAGGAGGGGATATAATCTGTTTGCAAGGATTCTGGCGAAGATCTTTACATCAGTGTTTAGGAGGGAAATTGGTCTAAAGTTTTCAGGAGTGTTTGGGGTCTTACCAGGTTTCGGAAGTACTGTGATGTGGGCTTCAAGCATCGACGTCGGGAAGCCTCTTGTGTTTTCAAGGGAGTCAAACAGGCACGCCAGTTTTGGGGCAAGGATGTGAATATATTTTTTATAATATTTGGTGCTAAACCCGTCTGGGCCTGGGCTTTTCCCTGCTGTTAAGGATTTAATTGCTGCTTTTATCTCTGCAATATTAATCGGAGAGTCTAGTATTTCTGACTTACTATCATCTAGCTTAGGTAGATTTATGTCTGCTAAGTATTCTGATATGGCTTGCCTTTTGCCGCTCGGCGTGTCTGTCTTGTTCGTCTCTTGGGATATGTTATATAGGGACGAATAATAGGTACAAAATTCCCCTGCCACGGATGTACTATTGTGTTTAGTTTGGCCTGATTTGGACTTTATTTGGTGGATATGCATTTTAAGGTGCTTGCGCTTCAATGACCTAGCGAGTAGTTTCCCGGCTTTGTTTCCCTGTTCATAATATTTTTGTTGTAGTTTTAGTGTTCTCTTTTGTTGTTCCTGCTGTAGGAATGTATTGAGCTCCGATCTTGTATGAGTTAGGCGGGTATTAAGTGCGGCATTCTTTGGGTCTGACTTGTGAGCATTTTCTAGTTGTTGGAGAGAGTCATATTTGGTTCTATGTTGCTTTATGAGGTTAGCCTTATGTTTCAACAGCTCGCCCCTTATCACGCATTTATGTGCTTCCCAGATGTTGACCCAGGTCGTGTCTAGTGTGGTGTTGTTGCTGAAGTATTCCACTAAAGCTTTTTCTATATCTGATTGTATAAGGGGGTGGTCTAGCAGACTGTCCTCCAACCTCCATATATATGGGGTTATTGGGCTGTCAGGCCATATAACTTGGCAGATTACTGGAGCATGGTCTGACCATGTGGCAGGTTGAATTGATATGCGATTGATGAGTGTTAGGCCTATTGAGTCTGTTAGAATATACTCAATCCTGGAGTAAAGTTTGTGTGGGTTCGAATAAAATGTGTAGTCCCAGACTGTAGGGTGTAGTGTGCGCCATGCATCATGTAGGGCTAGAGATTGAATTTGGTTATTAATGTTTTTGATGTCCCTTTTTGGTATACTTGTGGAACCTCCTGATGTACCTCAGGATTTTTTCTTGCTCGGTAAAAGATATCAATAAACAAGCTTTGGGCAATGTGATCTGTTTCCAAATTAATAAAGATATAAAATTAATAAAAACAATGGTATTTAACTGGTATTTTTACCAGTTCACATTTCCATCAATGAATACGAACCTGCAGGAATATATAAGTCTCCCCATAAGCAAATGAAGCATGTCCATACTTTATTAAAATGTTCACATTTCCAACTATGAACACAAACCAGCAGGAATATATCAGTTTCTCTTTAAGTAAATCAAGCATGTCGATACTTCTTTAAAGTGTTGGCCCACACAATTCACATCTCATGTAACTATCCTCTCATAGTGGCAGACGTAGTGGGTATACTATGTTAAAGACATCATCATACAATTTTAAACAACATCCATCATGACGCTTATTATTATATAAGATAACATGATAGGATGACGTAAGAATATATATACAAAAAATCTGTCTTTAAGTAACCCTTGATATATATATATTGTAGAATATTGTCCGTTTATTTACTTTATACTATGTGTAACTATTCCCCTTGAGAACACAAGATGTATGCTGGATGCATTGTGCAGATAGAATTGTTACGTAGTTCATAAATATTATCTATCATCAAACCATCCAGGCACATAAATATCATTATACATCAATTCAAGGATCCATAATTGTAACACTGTTAGTATCCAAATATAACTATAAGGAATCTCAAATTATCGCCGTAACCAGTATATGAGCCGGTGCTCTGTTTACATTACAACATGATCATCTAATCGTAACAATACAAATTGACACACCCCTTGTGTAGTTCATAAATATCATCTATCATCAAACCATCCAGGCCCATAAATATCATTATACATCAACTCAAGGATACATAATTGAAACATTGTTAGTATCTAAATACTGTTATAAGGAATTTTAAATCATTGCTGTAACTAGTATATGAACTGGTGCTCTGTTAACATTACAACATGATCATCCAATCGTTACAATACAAATTTACACACCCCTTGCCTATAATCCTGTGATTGGATTAGATCGCCGTTAGGATACGCCCTATAACACACACCTTTAAACAACGTATCAGAGCTCTACACGTCAGAGCTAGCTGGAATGATTGACAGATACATTAGCCAATTGGATGCGTATGACAATTAAGTGGCCACCAATTGCGTTTGTAAGGTGGGCAAATCAGCCTTATAAATAACGCTGAGTAGCAGCGGCCCGCACCCCCTCTGAGGAAGCGTTCTGTAAAACACGCGTCAGGGGTCCAGCAGGAGCAGCAGTGTCTCTCCTGTCTGTCGTTTTTAATTTGCTTGCCTAAGTTTAAAAACAATAGCTAATGCCTCAATAATTCTATATATTATTCTTGGTGCCCACTAGATTAGTTGTTAATAATTAAAAGTAATTCAGCCCTCGGATTGTAAGGGCTTAGCTTACTCTGGGTTATTATACCTGTGGGCCCATGTATATCAGTACTTTTGAATATTTGAGCTAACCAGTATTTACCTGCAAACTGGGTTAAAGTGTTTCTAACATTTCTCCTCTGCTACTGTGTGAATGTTTGTTCCTAGTTTAATTAATAAAGATTTTAAGGTATGAATGATATGGAACTTTTAAATAATATGAGTAATTTCTAAAACTTTTTCTCTTGGAGTTAAAGGGACACTGTACCCAAATTTTTTATTTTGTGATTCAGATAGAGCATGCAATTTTCAGCAACTTTCTAATTTACTTCTATTATCAATTTTTCTTCGTTCTCTTGATATCTTTATTTGAAAAAGAAGGCATCTAAGCTGAGGAGCCAGCAAATTTGTGGTTCAGAACCATGGACAGCAATTGTTTATCGGTGCTGCCCAATCATCAAGGACAACCCAGGTTGTTCCCCAAAAATGGGCCGGCATCTAAACTTAAATTCTTGCCTTTCAAATAAACATACCAAGAGCATGAAGAAAATTTGATAATAGGAGTACATTAGAAAGTTGCTTCAAATTGCATGCTCTTTCTGAATCACAAAAGAAAAAATTTGGGTACAGTGTCCCTTTAATACTGATTATAACTTTGTGGAATTATTTGCTACAAACTCTATTGTATTTCTTATACAATTAGTTTATCTAGTTGTTTTGCTCTGTCCACTTAGAATCCACATCAGATGCTGATCCTAGTGAATAGAAATCATTATTGTAATATTCTAATTAAAGGTATACTTATTGTGATACATATACAGGAGCAGCATCTGTTATTAGCCAACTCCAATAATCCCCGACACTATATGTTCTAAAGTATCTATGTCTGGCCTAAGGGGGACATTGAAGTCGCCTCCTATAAATAGTGTACCCTTTGCGTTATCTAACACTTTCCCAGAAAGTTTACACAGAAAAGCCAATTGTTGCTTGTTTGGGAAGTATACATTTATTAATGTGATGGGTCGGCCATGTAATAAGCCTACTAGTATGAGTGACCTCCCCTCTGTGTCTTTTTCCATGTGTAGGACTTCCAATGGCACATTTTGTCTTATTAGTATACCCACTCCGCTAATAGATGTAGTCTTGTGTTATTTATTCTAGTTTTGAATGTTTTTTTGTTTGTTTGTTTTTTTGGAATTGTTGGTCGTGGAGGCTGCGGATTATGTATGTGTGTGTACATCATAATACAGGGGAAGGTACCTTTTACATTATTTTACACAGCAGTTAAGCTATCAGCATATATATACTATATGCTCATCTGTCCTTTGTTGAAGGTATCAAGTTTCAGTGTACATGAGTTCTTTATTGAGTGGTGCCTCTTGGAGAAGAAGCTCCTTGTTGGCAAGGTATGTTGGATTTAGGGTCTTCTGAGGTTTGGCTTACTTGTCTCTGGGCTCTTGTTTGTTGGCAGTCTGTAGGTGGAGAGATTTGTATCTGTAGGATTTCACTAAATGTCTGCAGGTCTTCCATGCATCTGAAAGTCGCCGACTTATCCCCTTTAGTTGCTGTGAGGCTCACAGGGAACCCCCATCTGTATTGTATCTTCTGTGTTCTTAATACGGTGGTCACAAATTGTAGGTCTCTGCGCTTTTGTAATGTGGTAGGGCTTAGATCCGTAAAGATTTCTATAGATATGCTCACGTGAGTAATTAGTTTTTTTTGGCGTGCATGTCTCAGTACTTCTTCTTTGTCCAAATAGTTTAAAAACTTCACTATGATGTCTCTTGGTGGGGCCTTTGCCGGAGGTTTAGGCCTTAGTGCTCTATGAGCATGTTCCAGGATTACGTCTGGTGCTGTGTTGGTATTTTTTACAGTTCTGAAAAGATCTTGTAGGTATCCTGGAATTGCTATTGGTTGTATGCTCTCTGGTACACCTCTGATACGCAAGTTATTTCGGCATCCTCTATTGTCTAAATCCTCTACTTTTTCCATGAGGTTATGAATAGTTTCTTCTTGGTTATATGAGAGTTGAGATAGATGTTGAATGTCTTGAGTCGCCAGATTATGACCTTCTTCCAGAGTTGAAACCTTGCGCTCTACTTTTCTAATATCTTTTTTCATTTCATTAAACATATCACGCATATCAGACATAGCTGTTTTAATGTCGTCTTTTGTTGCCAACAATTGCAGGTCCGCTTTGGTAATTTCTCCAGATTGCCCCTCTGTTTGTGTATCTGTAGATTGTGGGTATCTCAGTGCCATTTCTGTTGTGCTGTTGTTTTTATGTTGTGTTCTCTAATTTTTTCATATATTGGTTGATTTTCTTAGCTCTGGCCAGAGTGTCTGATCTTGACTTTTTTGCTGACATAATCATGTGCTGTAATCCTAGTTAGCTGCAAAGCTTATATCTTGATGGTGAGTGTATACTGCCTATTATGCGTATCAATTTCTATAGCAGGATATGCACCACAATTGTGGCATTTTGTATAGCTTTTGGGATTGTCCTGCTATTGCATCCAAAGGATGTTATTCAAGGTTCATGTTATTAGCAATCTGCAGTGTGATATATATTTTTCCCCTCTTATCTCATGTGTATACTGCCTATATGCCAGCCCTTGACCTCTCTATGTTTGACTTTTATTCAAAGTGGCTGCTTTAAGGAGTGGGGTGAAGTTGCTGCGTACAATATTGCTACTGTTGGATGTGCAGTCTAGCCTTTTAATCTAATTTAGTCTTTCCTTTGCTTTTTATGTCTGTTATATAGGAATATTATCCCAATCTCAATTGTTGGCTTCTACTGCTTAATTATAAAAAGTTCTTTTGGTGCAACTTTTATTTTTGTGCTGCAAGTGAGGGGATCAATTTTGCGGGGGGTGCTGCTAAGACAAAGTATTGTTTCCTTACCTGGTGTCTGCTTGTGTATACTGCTGCGTGGCTATGGGTCACTGTGACTCGATTCTTCAAGCCGCACTTAAATTATTTTGTAAGCTCCGGTGCCTTTTACTACTAATTACTGCGCCATCAGATTCCCAGCGTGGCATCCGTAACCTGTTAGGAGCTTAGGCCGCGGTGTGCTGTTGTGTGCAGATCTTGCAATCGGTTCCGTCACTAATGTCCAGTTTTTTTTCCCTTTACTTTTGCTCCTTTTTGCCAGCTAGCCCTTCTGCTTTCGCTTCTGCGGTTTGTTCCCTGTCTTCTATGCTAACAATGCCCAAACATGGGTTACGGGACCAGGTACTACACTAGTTAGCGGCCATTACGCTGTGCGGCCAAGCCCCGCCTCCCTTGGGTATACATTTTGAGTGGTTATTTGATCCTAAGGGAAATAAAATTTCAACATAGGACTTGGCCTGTTCTATAAAGCGTATTCCTCCTATATATAGTGCTCCATCCTTTGTGTAAAGTGTTAGAATAATTCAGAGTCAGAACTGAGGTGTTCCACTTAGTACATCAGGCTGGTGTCAACTTAATGGTATATTCTGTCTGTTGGGGCACAGGCTCTTATCACTGCCTATTTATATGATATCACAAGTTAATATTTTAGTATTCAAAGATAAAGAAAGAAATTAAGAGCACACAGAAAATGTAATCACACTCACACAAAAAAAAAAAAAAGGTGTGTGCCACTGGGGGAGAGACCCCCAGTGCGCTTGATAGTTTTTGTTTCCTATATCACAGTGTATAATAGCAAGATTGGAGTTGTTCTGAGTGGGTCATATTGTTTTTTCTTTGTTTTTTTTTATGCACTTCACTCAATGGAAAAGTTTGTCACACAGGTGACAACTAATTTACCAAAAATGCCTGTGAAACCTAAAGATAAAAAAGCAAAAATGGCAGATACCAGTGTTGATATTCTGACGGACGTTGCACCGTTGGTTATTGATACGCAGGCTTTGATTGACCAACTGACCGGTATTTTTTCCCCTCAGTTTGATATAATTAAAAAGGAACTAGGAGCTATTTCATCTGAGATAGGGGCGCTTTCTACAGAGGTCAAACAGTTTTCAACTAGAATTGTTGAGGCTTAGACCAGAAAACCAAGATGTCTTCTGGTCTAAGATTAGGACCCCTAAGATTCAACCTGAGCTGGCAATATTGAATGTTCCAATTACCAGGGAAGAGATTAGTAAAGCTATTAATAAACTTAAATGAAACAAGACGGCAGGCCCCGATGGGTTCCCATCAGAATTTTATAAATTTTTAATGGAAGATTTGCTTCCTGTATTAGAGAATCTGTTTAATAATTACTATACAGTAGATAATGTTAATTTCATCATATTTCTCAGCAGCAAATATTTCGCTTATTCTTAAAAAAGGTAAAAATCCAGAGGATCCTGCCTGCTATAGACCGATTTTGGTATTAAACACGGATTACAAAATATTAATTGCTACTATAGCTTCAAGACTGTCCCGGTGTTTACATAATCTTATCCATCCGAACCAGACGGGGTTTATGACTTCAAGGAACCCGAAAAAGAATCTACGTAAAGTTACCACCTTTTTATATTATGTCTGAAATATTGATCAAGGGCAAAAGAATCCACTTACACATGATATGGCAATGCTTACGCTACATGCTGTTAAAGCATTTGATTCTATTGTATGGGAACATCTATTTCAGTCTCTTGAGAAGTTTGGGTTTAATGGGAACTTTGTTCAGTTTGTTCATAAAATATATTCAAAACCAATATCATATCTGTTGGTTAATGAGACCCTTTCTTCTAAGATAATGTTGCTCTCTTGTTTAATATAGAGTTGGAACCTCTAGCAGTACGATTAAGAGCTTGTTTAACAGGGATTCCACTTGGTACTCAAAGATTAAAAATTCTGCTGTATGCAGATAATATACTTTTGTTTTTGGAGAATATTCATCAATCTATTCCAATAATATTGCAACTTCTTGAAGAGTTCAGCTCGTTTTCAGGATATAAGGTTAACCTAGAAAAAAAGTGAATTGATGTGTGTTGGTAATTGTTCTCCTCCTCTTGCTAAAACCCCATTTAAAGTAGTTAATGCCATTAAATATCTCGACTTAGAGCTGCATAAGAATCCTAAACTCTGGTATCAAGCAAACTATTTGCCGCTTTTTCAAAAGATAAAATTGGATCTTCAACTATGGGCTTCCTTTCCGCTGTCTATAACGGTACGGGTGAATTTAATTAAAACGATCATTTTTCCTCGCCTTCTTTACCCGCTTCAAAATCTACCTTTATTCATATCTAATGATGATTTAAGAAAGCTCTACGGTTATCTTTCGAAATTTATATGGAAGGATAAAAAACCTTGAATCGCTTTGGCTAGATTAATGCAGAAAACAAGCACAGGGGGATTATCACTCCCGGATGTCAAGCTTTATAATATAGCGGCTTTGATAAAATTTGCCATTGATTGGATTGCTGAAACTAATATAGTTTCCTCTACTGAGGAAGAGTCATTTTTAATATATCCTTTTGCCCTAAAAGCTATACTCCATTGTAATCCCTGACAGTTGCCTTTAAACGTTGTTTGCCTTATATCATTTAAGAACATTGTACTAGCTTGGCATAAGTTTTGTAGCTGTTTAGGTATTGATTTTACCTATTCAAAGTTTCTACCTATTAGGGGTAATCCTCAATTTATCCCAGGTTTCAATCAAAAAGTATTTAAATCTTGGGCTGAAAAAGGGCTAAGTTTAGTGAACCAGCTATTTGATGAAAATTATCAGGTGTGCTCAGTAGAATCTCTTTTTTACCTTATATGATTTACCAAGTTTAAATTTGTTTGCGTATTTCCAGATACTACATTTAATATTTGCGCAGAAATTGCATTTTACTGTTACAGTTGCGTGGTCTGATATTAGAATCTTGTTACAAAATTCACCTCTGGTGACACTTCAATTTCTTTGATGTATGATATTATGTTGTCAAAGCAAAGCCAAGGTTATCTGGATAAGATCTGTAATTTTTGGGTTCCATTTAACTCTGATATAGCTCATGACAGGATTAAACAAAGCTTTACTACCTTAAGTAAGTGCAAAGTCTCTATGAGCTGGAAAGAATCCCATATGAAGCTTATTAATAATTTTTATTTATACCCACTTAAAATTTCAAAATTTTATCCAATAAGGTCTAGTAGCTGCTCTAGGTGTTCTAACACCAAAGCGGATTTGTTTCATATGTTTTGGTTTTGTCCTAAAATCAACCAACCATGGTCGAAAGTAATATTCTGGGTTAATTATCATTTTAAATTGACTGTCTCGTTGACATAACAAGATATTTTTTTGTTGAGAGCTACGTCAAATACTAGAGACAGTCAGTGGATACTGATTCTAAATACCATCATTCTTACTGCTAGACACCTCATCTTCAAAAACTGGAAAGCTTGTTTTGTTTATTGTGAATTGTTAAAACACTGGCAAGATGATGTTATAATCTCATTTAGGTTTGTCCCATTCATGTATGAATATGTTCTTTTTTGGTTTGTATAAAATGTACATGTCCGTGTTGGGCAGAGATTCTGTATATTGAACATCTGTCGGTGACAAATAAATAAATATAAAAAAAAAAAAGAAGTTAAGTTTAGAGCTCAACCATTCCAGGATTGCTGAAATTCAAGCTTAGTTTTTAGTCCTGGTCAGCTTCAGAACCAAGTCAACCAGCATAGATGTGTCACCTTCTATTAAAAACACAAAAAAATATTTCTAGGCTATGATTTTGTAACTGCATAATCAATATGCATCACTCATCTTGTGGCTTGCATATTACACATAAGTCCATTAACAATATGTTTTCTCACCCACTGTGACTAATTTAAAGAGACATTTCAGCCCAAATTGGAATCCACATGGATGCATTACAGTTTAGAATAGAAGCATTTATGTATGCACTGTGCCACCAGCATTTTAAACACAATACCACCTCAGAGAGCATAAGGTGCTTGTACCATCTGAAATTGACATAATACAAGCCAGTGATAACTTTTACTAGAAGCATGTTTGCCAATACATGTATATTCATCTATGTGCATTTACATTTTGACCAGAATGTCCCTTTAAGGATTTTGAAAACCCAACTTGTCTGTTGAAATGCATTTAAATGTTTCCTCTGTCTCATTACAAACTTTCTTGCATTAGCTCAGAAATGTATGTACTGTTAGGGTTGTTGCATTATTCTGTATAGTGTGTAAATAATTTGAATCTTTGGATTATGGGAAAATAAAATAAGATTCATCAAAAAAAAAAAAAGAAAAAAAAGAAATGCAAGGTACCCCTTTTATACAGGGGTTACCATTGCATTCTTATTGGTTGAAAAATTTGAATAAGCCAATAGAAATTAGGGCTGCTAAAATCCTATTGGCTGTTCAAATCAGTCAATAGGATTTAAGCAGCTCTCATTCTATTGGCTGATTCGAATCCAAGGCGCCTGGAACTCCACCTTGGACCTTTGCCTGGACCTCCGCCTCCGCGCATCGCTGCTCCACCTTCACAGGGATGAAGAAGATGCCAGTCCCAAAATGGATGAAGATGGAGCCGCCTGGATAAAGATGCCGCCTCAATGAAGTTGGAGCCGCCGGGATGAAGATCGTTCAAGTGGGACTTCAACAACTGTAAGTGGATCTTCATTGGTTAGTGTTAGGATTTTTTAAACTTTTTTGGGTGGGCTTTTTGTAAAAGGGCTAAATGCCCTTTTCAGGGCAATGCAAAGAGCTAAATGCCCTTTTAAGGGCAATGCCCATACAAATGCCCTTTTCATGGCAATGGGTAGCTTAGGTTTTTGTTAGAGTTAGGTTTTTTTATTTTGGGGGGTTGGTTGGGTGGTCGGTTTTACTGTTGGGGGGGTCTTTGTGGGGTTTTCTTAAGGTAAAAACATAATTTATGTAAGAACTTACCTGATAAATTCATTTCTTTCATATTAGCAAGAGTCCATGAGCTAGTGACGTATGGGGATATACATTCCTACCAGGAGGGGCAAAGTTTCCCAAACCTCAAAATGCCTATAAATACACCCCTCACCACACCCACAAATCAGTTTAACGAATAGCCTAGAAGTGGGGGTGATAAGAAAAAAGTGTGAAAGCATAAAAAATAAGGAATTGGAATAATTGTGCTTTATACAAAAAAATCATAACCACCACAAAAAAGGGTGGGCCTCATGGACTCTTGCTAATATAAAAGAAATTAATTTACCAGGTAAGTTCTTACATAAATTATGTTTTCTTTCATGTAATTAGCAAGAGTCCATGAGCTAGTGACGTATGGGATAATGAATACCCAAGATGTGGATCTTCCACGCAAGAGTCACTAGAGAGGGAGGGATAAAATAAAGACAGCCAATTCCGCTGAAAAATAATCCACAGCCAAAACAAAGTTTAAATCTTATAATGAAAAAAACTGAAATTATAAGCAGAAGAATCAAACTGAAACAGCTGCCTGAAGTACTTTTCTACCAAAGACTGTTTCTGAAGAAGAAAACACATCAAAATGGTAAAATTTAGTAAAAGTATGCAAAGAAGACCAAGTTGCTGCTTTGCAAATCTGATCAACCGAAGCTTCATTCCTAAATGCCCAGGAAGTAGAGACTGACCTAGTCGAATGAGCTGTAATCCTTTGAGGCGGAGTTCTACCCGACTCAACATAAGCATGATGAATCAAAGACTTTAACCATGATGCCAAAGAAATGGCAGAAGGCTTCTGACCTTCCCTAGAACCAGAAAAGATAACAAATAGACTAGAAGTCTTTCGGAAATCTTTAGTAGCTTCAACATAATATTTCAAAGCTCTAACTACATCCAAAGAATGCAACAATCTTTCCTTAGAGTTCTTAGGATTAGGACACAATGAAGGAACTACAATTTCTCTACTAATGTTGTTAGAATTCACAACCTTAGGTAAAAATTTAAATGAAGTTCGCAAAACCGCCTTATCCTGATGAAAAATCAGAAAAGGAGACTCACAAGAAAGAGCAGATAATTCAGAAACTCTTCTAGCAGAAGAGATGGCCAAAAGAAACAAAACTTTCCAAGAAAGTAATTTAATATCCAGCGAATGCATAGGTTCAACGGAGGAGCTTGAAGAGCCCCCAGAACCAAATTCAAACTCCAAGGAGGAGAGATTGACTTAATGACAGGTTTTATACGAACCAAAGCCTGTACAAAACAATGAATATCAGGAAGATTAGCAATCTTTCTGTGAAAAAGAACAGAAAGAGCAGAGATTTGTCCTTTCAAGGAACTTGCAGACAAACCTTTATCCAAACCATCCTGAAGAAACTGTAAAATTCTAGGAATTCTAAAAGAATGCCAGGAAAAATGATGAGAAGAACACCAAGAAATGTAAGTCTTCCAGACTCGATAATATATCTTCCTAGATACAGATTTACGAGCCTGTAACATAGTATTAATTACGGAGTCAGAGAAACCTCTATGACTGAGAATCAAGCATTCAATCTCCATACCTTCAAATTTAAGGATTTGAGATCCTGATGGAAAAAAGGACCTTGCGATAGAAGGTCTGGTCTTAACGGAAGAGTCCACGGTTGGCAAGTAGCCATCCGGACAAGATCCGCATACCAAAACCTGTGAGGCCATGCTGGAGCCACCAGCAGAACAGACAAACGCTCCTTTAGAATCTTGGAAATCACTCTTGGAAGAAGAACTAGAGGTGGAAAGATATAGGCAGGATGATACTTCCAAGGAAGTGACAATGCATCCACTGCTTCCGCCTGAGGATCCCTGGATCTGGACAGATACCTGGGAAGCTTCTTGTTTATATGAGAAGCCATCAGATCTATTTCTGGAAGTCCCCACATTTGAACAATCTGAAGAAATACCTCTGGGTGAAGAGACCACTCGCCCGGATGTAATGTCTGGCGACTGAGATAATCCGCTTCCCAATTGTCTATACCTGGGATATGAACCGCAGAAATTAGACAGGAGCTGGATTCCGCCCAAACAAGTATTCGAGATACTTCTTTCATAGCCAGAGGACTGTGAGTCCCTCCTTGATGATTGACATATGCCACGGTTGTGACATTGTCCGTCTGAAAACAAATTAATGATTCTCTCTTTAGAAGAGGCCACAACTGAAGAGCTCTGAAAATCGCACGGAGTTCCAAAATGTTGATTGGTAATCTCACCTCCTGAGATTCCCAAACCCCTTGTGCTGTCAGAGACCCCCATACAGCTCCCCAACCTGTCAGACTTGCATCTGTTGAGATCACAGTCCAGGTCGGAAGAACAAAAGAAGCCCCCTGAACTAAACGATGGTGGTCTGTCCACCACGTCAGAGAGTGTCGTACAATCGGTTTTAAAGATATTAATTGCGATATCTTTGTATAATCCCTGCACCACTGGTTCAGCATACAGAGCTGAAGAGGTCGCATGTGAAAACGAGCAAAGGGGATCGTGTCCGATGCAGCAGTCATAAGACCTAGAATTTCCATGCATAAGGCTACCGAAGGGAATGATTGAGACTGAAGGTTTCGACAAGCTGAAACCAATTTCAGGCGTCTTTTGTCCGTCAGCGACAGAGTCATGGACACTGAATCTATCTGGAAACCTAAAAAGGTTACCCTTGTCTGAGGAATCAACGAACTCTTTGGTAAATTGATCCTCCAACCATGTTCTCGAAGAAACGATACAAGTCGATTCGTATGAGATTCTGCTAAAAGTGAAGACTGAGCAAGTACCAAGATATCGTCCAAATAAGGAAATACCACAATACCCTGTTCTCTGATTACAGATAGAAGGGCACCGAGAACCTTTGTAAAAATCCTTGGAGCTGTTGCTAGGCCAAACGGCAGAGCCACAAACTGGTAATGCTTGTCTAGGAAAGAGAATCTCAGAAACTGATAGTGATCTGGATGAATCGGAATATGCAGATATGCATCTTGTAAATCTATTGTGGACATATAATGCCCTTGCTGAACAAAAGGCAGAATAGTCCTTATAGTTACCATTTTGAATGTTGGTATCCTTACATAACGATTCAATATTTTTAAATCCAGAACCGGTCTGAAGGAATTCTCCTTCTTTGGTACAATGAAGAGATTTGAGTAAAACCCCAGCCCCTGTTCCAGAACTGGAACTGGCACAATTACTCCAGCCAACTCTAGATCTGAAACACATTTCAGAAATGCTTGAGCCTTCACTGGATTTATTGGGACACGGGAAAGAAAAAATATTCTTGCAGGAGGCCTTATCTTGAAGCCTATTCTGTACCCTTGTGAAACAATGTTCTGAATCCAAAGATTGTGAATCGAATTGATCCAAATTTCTTTGAAAAAACGTAATCTGCCCCCTAACAGCTGGGCTGGAATGAGGGCCACACCTTCATGTGGACTTGGGAGCTGACTTTGGCTTTCTAAAGGGCTTGGATTTATTCCAGACTGGAGATGGTTTCCAAACTGATACTGTTCCTGTAGGGGAAGGATCAGGCTTTCGTTCCTTATTATGATGAAAGGAACGAAAACGATTAGCAGACCTAAATTTACCTTTAGAATTTTTTATCCTGTGGAAAAAAAGTTCCTTTCCCCCCAGTAACAGTTGAAATAATAGAATCCAACTGTGAACCAAACAATTTATTACCCTGGAAAGAAAGGGAAAGCAAAGTTGACTTAGAAGACATATCAGCATTCCAAGTTTTAAGCCATAAAGCTCTTCTAGCTAAAATAGCTAAAGACATATACCTGACATCAACCCTAATGATATCAAAGATGGCATCACAAATAAAGTTATTAGCATGTTGAAGAAGATTAACAATGCTATGAGTATTATGATCTGTTACTTGTTGTGCTAAAGCTTCTAACCATAAAGTTGAAGCTGCAGCAACATCCGCTAAAGATATAGCAGGCCTAAGAAGATTACCTGAACATAAGTAAGCTTTTTTTAGAAAGGATTCAATTTTCCTATCTAAAGGATCCTTAAAGGAAGTACTATCTGCCGTAGGAATAGTAGTACGTTTAGCAAGAGTAGAGATAGCCCCATCAACCTTAGGGATTTTGTCCCAAAACTCTAATCTGTCAGATGGCACAGGATATAAATGCTTAAACCGTTTAGAAGGAGTAAATGAATTACCCAGATTATTCCATTCCCTGGAAATTACTTCAGAAATAGCATCAGGGACGGGAAAAACCTCCAGAATAACTACAGGGGGTTTAAAAACCGTATTCAAACGTTTAGATTTAGTATCAAGAGGACCAGACTCCTCTATTTCTAATGCAATTAAGACTTCTTTAAGTAAAGAACGAATAAATTCCATTTTAAATAAATATGAAGATTTATCAGTATCAATCTCTGAAACAGAACCTTCTAAACCAGAAAAATCAGTATCAGAAACAGAATCAGAATGATGATGTTCGTTTAAAAAGTCATCTGAAACATGAGAAGTTTTAAAAGACCTTTTACGTTTACTGGAAGGAGGAATAACAGACATAGCCTTCTTAATAGATTTAGAAACAAAATCTCTTATGTTAACAGGAACACCCTGAATATTAGATGTTGATGGAACAGCAACAGGTAATGGAACATTACTAAAGGAAATATTATCTGCATTAGAAAGTTTGTCATGACATTCATCACAAACAACAGCCGGAGAAACAGTTACCACAAGTTTACAACAAATACACTTAACTTTGGTAGATCCAGCATCAGGCAGCGATTTTCCAGAAGTAGTTTCTGATTCAGGGTCAATCTGAGACATCTTGCAATATGTAAAAGAAAAAACAACATATAAAGCAAAATTGATCAAATTCCTTAAATGACAGTTTCAGGAATGGGAAAAAATGCCAATGAACCAGCTTCTAGCAACCAGAAGCAAATAAACAATGAGACTTAAATATTGAGGAGACAAAAATGACGCCCATATTTTTTAGCGCCAAAAAAGACGCCCACATTAATTGGCGCCTAAATGCTTTTGGCGCCAAAAATGACGCCACATCCGGTAACGCCGACACTTTTGGTGCAAAAACGTCAAAAAAATGACGCAACTTCCGGCGACAAGTATGACGCCGGAAATGAAACAGAAAATTTTTGCGCCAAAAAAGTCCGCGCCAAGAATGACGCAATAAAATGAAGCATTTTCAGCCCCCGTGAGCCTAACAGCCCACAGGAAAAAAGTCAAATTTTAAGGTAAGAAAAAATTGGTTTATTCATATGCATTATCCCAAATATGAAACTGACTGTCTGAAATAAGGAACGTTGAACATCCTGAATCAAGGCAAATAAATGTTTAAACACATATATTTAGAACTTTATATAAAAGTGCCCAACCATAGCTTAGAGTGTCACAAAATAAGACTTACTTACCCCAGGACACTCATCTACATGTAGTAGAAAGCCAAACCAGTACTGAAACGAGAATCAGTAGAGGTAATGGTATATATAAGAGTATATCGTCGATCTGAAAAGGGAGGTAAGAGATGAATCTCTACGACCGATAACAGAGAACCTATGAAATAGACCCCGTAGAAGTAGATCATTGAATTCAAATAGGCAATACTCTCTTCACATCCCTCTGACATTCACTGCACACTGAGAGGAAAACCGGGCTCCAGCCTGCTGCGAAGCGCATATCAACGTAGAATCTAGCACAAACTTACTTCACCACCTCCATGGGAGGCAAAGTTTGTAAAACTGATTAGTGGGTGTGGTGAGGGGTGTATTTATAGGCATTTTGAGGTTTGGGAAACTTTGCCCCTCCTGGTAGGAATGTATATCCCCATACGTCACTAGCTCATGGACTCTTGCTAATTACATGAAAGAAAGAGCTGTTGTTTAACTTAGCCCTTTTAAGGGCTATTGGTAGTTTATTGTAGGCTAGGTTTTTTTTTATTTTGGGTGGGATTTCTATTTTATAGGGCTATTAGATTAGGTGTAATTCTTTTTTATTTTTGATCATTTCGTTTGTTATTTTTCGCAATTTAGTGTTTGTTATTTTTTGTAATTTAGTATTTTTTATTTTTTGTAATTAGATAGTTTGTAATTTTTATAGTAGTGTTAGGATTTTTTTAATGTGTATTTTAGTTTTATTTAATTGGTAGTTGGTTTAATATTAGTTTAATAGTTATATTAGTTCAATTGTTAGTTTAAACTTAGTTTTTTTAATTTGACAGGTAAGTTTTAATTTAATTTAAGATAGGGAAATTGTAATATAAAGTTAGGGGGCGTTAGGTTTAGGGGTTACTAGTTTAAATTAGTTTATTGCGATGTGGGGCGCTTTTTGTTTACGGGTTAATAACTTATTATAGTTGTGACAATGTCAGGGAGCGGCTGAATAGGGGTTAATAAATTTGATTAATGGCGGTGATGTCGGGAGCGGCAGATTAGGGGTTAATAACTTTAATATAGTGTTTTCAATGCGGGAGGGCCTCGGTTTAGGGGTTTATAGGTAGTTTATGGATGTTTAGTGTACTTTGTAACACTTTAGTTATAAGTTTTATGTAACAGTTTTGTTGGGTAAAACTCATAACTACTGCTCTCAGATGCTGAAACGGATCTTGTCGGTATAGGGTGTAACGCAAGCTTTTTAGCCTCACAGCAAAACTTGTAATGGCTGCGCTATGGAATTCCCATGAAAAAACATAATTTTTACGAGTGTGGGACTGACGTTGCGCTACAGGCTAAAAGGCTTGCGGTACAGCTATACAGACAAGACTTGTAATGGCTGCGGTGCTGTTTTAATGCTGAAATTACAATTTTTTCAGCGTTAAAACCCGAACACAAACTTTATAATCTACCCGATAGTTATTTAATCACTATATATATATGCATAGTTTGTACTCTACAAAAAAAAAACATTGCTGCCCTGTGTTCTGCACAAAAGTGTTTGGGTTTGGCCTGAACTAAAGGTGGCAACCCTATATACACCCCTTAGCGAGAGTGTATATAGGGTGTATATGGCTTTAGATTATTCAACCATAGAAATAAAAGCACTGGCGAGCATTCTTTAGTAACCTCTCCAGCCCAGAGACCTTTATATCATAGGGCCCATAGCATTCACTTCACTGGTCAAGTTCTTTTCTCAGCTATCTGAGTGCAATACAGTTGCAATATTTAAAGCAACAATAGATTGTTAAGACGATATGGTAAATGAAGAAAAAACGATAGCTGCCACAGTGCCACGACAATGCCATACTTGCCAGCATCTGCTTCACAAATATAACAGGCTTAGCTAGTTCTGAAAATTAGAAAATAAAATTTAAATCATCTTAATATGGGGCAAAATAAATAATGAAATGATTTTGCAAAGCTGTTTTACTATGCGTAAATAAAGTGATGGTGAATTCATATGACCTATTTTTCACTGTATTAAAGCTTTTATTAAATATACATTTAGACTTTAATTTTCCTTATAAATATTTTTTGGGCACTAATAAATAACTTCTTTTTCTTTCACCCTTAGCTGTGCCTGGCCACCTCAAGTGTATCAGCAGCACACTCCCTTGCGGCTGCTTTGAGGACTGCAAGTAAAGACTCCAAACTGCACAAGTGCAGTTGTAAGGAATATCCAACAGTAGCTTCAAGTAAACAGTAAATCCTCATTGCATAGGGATTCCCTGTTTACGACTGCAGGATTGGCAGCATATATGTTAGGGGAAAGAGAAAATCCAGTTCCTCGCACACAATGGCCAATCTGGGTAAAAACCAGGACGCTGGTATTGATGCCAAACAATAAGGCTTTATTTAGTGCTCATGATAAAAAGTAAAATCAAGACATGATAAAGGACAAACGTGTTTCGTATGCTCTCACTTTCTCAATAACCCGTATGTTGCAAGAAGACACACCCCTATTTAAAGGGGATAGACACCACTATGTCTTTAAGTATACAATGCACACATTTGTTAACACAGAACTGTATAGATCAGTAATAATTCTTGTGCTTATATAATTCTATACACATTCACCTAATATTAATACATATTTACATATCTACAAGTGCATACATATGGTTTCCGTAAACATAGTCAATTGTTTACATTGTTACATGCATATGTTATCTCACACAAACTCATATCTAAATAAATACTTAGTCCACTACTTCACTGAATGTCAGACCCAAGAGGAAACAGTAACTAACAAAGATATCAATCTCATCAATTGGAAATTTATTCAAATTAGTACAACACTGGAATTGATGAATTGATACTGTTTATATATAACAAGTTTTAACATCCTCAGTGCCAAACCCTGTTTATATCTGCATCCTAGTAAGTGCATAGATAAGGTTTCTATAAACATTAGCTTTCAACAAAGAATGCCAAGAGAAAGCAAATTTGATGATAACAGTAAATTGTAAAGCTGTTTAAAATTGCATGCCCTATCTGAATCATGAAATTGTAATTTTGACTCGACTGTCCCTTTAAATGCGGCTCTAGTAGGATCTGAATGCACACCCCTAATATATATACTGTATGTATATATATATATATATATATACACTGTATATATATATATACTGTATATATATATATATATATATATATATATATATATATATATAAATATACACACACATGTATATATATATACACACACACACATTACTGTGCAAAAGTTATAGGCAAGTATGAAAAAAATTCTGTAAAATGTAAAGTGAGTAAACAAAAAAGAAAAATCTAAATCAAATCAATATATTATTATTATTGTATGGGAACATCTATTTCAGTCTCTTGAGAAGTTTGGGTTTAATGGGAACTTTGTTGTTCATAAAATATATTCAAAACCAATATCATATCTGTTGGTTAATGGGACCCTTTCTTCTAAGATAATGTTGCTCTCTTGTTTAATATAGAGTTGGAACCTCTAGCAGTACGATTAAGAGCTTGTTTAACAGGGATTCCACTTGGTACTCAAAGATTAAAAATGCTGCTGTATGCAGATGATATACTTTTGTTTCTGGAGAATATTCATCAATCTATTCCAATAATATTGCAACTTCTTGAAGAGTTCAGCTCGCTTTCAGGATATAAGGTTAACCTAGAAAAAAGTGAATTGATGTGTGTTGGTAATTGTTCTCCTCCTCTTGCTAAAACCCCATTTAAAGTGGTTAATGCCATTAAATATCTCGGCTTAGAGCTGCATAAAAATCCTAAACTATTTGCCGCTTTTTCAAAAGATAAAATTGGATCTTCAACTATGGGCTTCCTTTCCGCTGTCTATAACGGCACGGGTGAATTTAATTAAAACGATCATTTTTCCTCGCCTTCTTTACCCGCTTCAAAATCTACCTTTATTCATATCTAATGATGATTTAAGAAAGCTCTACGGTTATCTTTCGAAATTTATATGGAAGGATAAAAAACCATGAATCGCTTTGGCTAGATTAATGCAGAAAACAAGCACAGGGGGATTATCACTCCCGGATGTCAAGCTTTATAATATAGCCGCTTTGATAAAATTTGCCATTGATTGGATTGCTGAAACTAATATAGTTTCCTCTAGTGAGGAAGGGTCATTTTTAATATATCCTTTTGCCCTAAAAGCTATACTCCATTGTAATCCCTGACAGTTGCCTTTAAACGTTGTTTGCCTTATATCATTTAAGAACATTGTACTAGCTTGGCATAAGTTTTGTAGCTGTTTAGGTATTGATTTTACCTATTCAAAGTTTCTACCTATTAGGGGTAATCCTCAATTTATCCCAGGTTTCAATCAAAAAGTCTTTAAATCTTGGGCTGAAAAAGGGCTAAGTTTAGTGAACCAGCTATTTGATGAAAATTATCAGGTGTGCTCAGTAGAATCTCTTTTTTACCTTAAATGATTTACCAAGGTCAAATTTGAAAAGAAAAATCTAAATCAAATCAATATATTATGTGACCACCCATTGTCTTCAAAACAGCATCAATTCTTCTAGGTACACTTGCGCACAGTTAGGGACTTTGGAGGCATAGGGACCGATTTATCATGTCCGCCCCACATCGATAAATGCTGGCAGCATACGCTGTCGGCATTTATCATTGCACAAGCATTTCTCGTGAAATGCTTCAACACATTGTGATGGACTGCAGCTGTGGATTCTTAAGTTTGTTACAAATAGGTAAAACAGTAATGATATCTTTCAATACTGAAACACAATAACTCGCTTTTAGTTATATCCTGTACATTTACTAAATCAAGTGTTAACACAGACGGTACAATTGTATGGATCCTAAACCCTGTTACAGTAATGCTTGACACACACCGTAATTCAGCCATAAGTCTTCAAAGCGTAATGACCACTCACTTACATCCATGGCTAGACACCAAACAGTCATATCTATAACCTCTAGGACCAATATTCTGGGGAAGGAAGTAAACCAGCAATCTTCATACCAGTTAGCTGCAACACTTGTAACACCATCAAAATCCGGACGGTATCTGGCTTGTCAATCTTGTGTTCAAAAGGGCTCTCCCACAGACCCTTTAATAATAACGTAATGGTAAACTGGGCAAAAGGTACAACACACAGGATCAGCAACAAACCATATGAGAAACAGGAAGGCTGAAGATAATGTAATTAAAACGTTCACTTTTATTGGATATGCATTGTAAAAATTAGTAAAGGCACAGCAAACACAGACCTGACTACAGCTGACGCGTTTCCTGCCACACTCGGCACTTCATCAGAGCTGGTCCTTTTAAAGTGGTAAATTTAATGTGCGTAAACATTTCGGTGATACGTTCCCCTTCCTCAGCTGGAAGCAGAAGCTTTATGTGCACTATATGTAAGCTGTGCCGTAGAGAGGGGATTTAGCAACTATCACTTGCATACATTAGATTTTATTTGTTTGCATATATTGGAGTTACTGTATACAATATTAGTAATACAATGCTAAATTAATGTGAATTAAAACTAATTTTACACTTAAAGAAGTGACAAATCTGACATTTAAATTGTAATATTTATTGTCATTAAAAAAGGAAAATGTGTAGAAGGTGGTTGTCAATGTGGTATTTCTGGTTATCAGACAAATACACTGACATTATTTAGTAAAGTATTAAAATTTACTTGAATAGAAATACACTGATTGAAAAACACATGATCTGTTAAAGATACTAAAAAAAACTAGCTACAGAAGAAAATATTAATGAATTCACTGTTATGCTAGTATGTCTAACAAGTGGCAGCTATGGAGTTAACTTAATACCTCATTTTACTACAGCATGGTGTTTCAGCTGCACCTACATGCAAAGCTGAGACTGATAATTATTTTGGTTCTTATAGCTGTAATTACTATGGCGTCACAGCAAATTCCCTAAATACAGCGTAGTAAGGAAACATTAAAGGGACACTCAAGTCAAAATTAAACATTCATGATTCAGATAGAGCATAGCATTTTAAACAACTTTCCATTTTACTTCCATTAACAAAATGTGAACAGTTTTTTTATATTTACACTTTTTGAGTCACCAGCTCCTACTGAGCATGTGCAAGAATTCACAGAATATACATAAATGCATTTGTGATTAGCTGAGTGGAAATAGACATAATTTTGAAATTTGGCAGAAAAATATCTACTACTTATTTGAAGTTCAGACTAAGTGCTATTGCATTGTCTTGTTATGTGTTGATTATACAAATCTATTGTATTTACTGGTCCTTTAAGATTGGAAAAACATTACAACTAATAAGATCATAGAATTATAAATCCAACTCTAGGCCTCATGAATGCAATCTTTCTAAGCAACATGGACATCCATTGGTGTAATTGCATTTTGTTAAAGAGACATAAACATTCTATAACAAATGTGTAAGAGCATTTTGTTATTGTACTATTGCGTGCATATAACTATGTGTTAAAGGGACAGTCTAGTCAAAATTAAACTTTCATTATTCAGGACATGTAATTTTAAACCTCTTTCGAATTTACTTTTATCATTAAATGTGCTTTGTTCTCTTGGTATTCTTAATTGAAAGCTAAACCTGGGTAGGCTCATATGCTAATTTCTAAGCCCTTGAAGGCTGCCTCTTATCTGAATTATGTTTTATTTGCCTTTCACAACAGGGGAGTGCTAGTTCATGTGAACCATATAGATAACATTGTGCTCGGAGAGTTATTTAAGAGTTGCACAACACGGCACTAATTGGCTAAAATGGAAGTCAATAGATAACAAATAAAAAATGTAATGTGATCAGGGGGCTGTCAGAAGATGCTGAGATACAAGGTAAACCACAGAGGTTAAAAATTATATTAATATAGCTGTGTTGTTTATGCAAAACTGGGGAATGGGTAATAAAGGGATTATCTATCTTTTAAAACAATAAACATTCTGGTGTAAACTGTCCATTTAACCCTTCAAAGGAATTAAAGACAATGTTAAAGTCATCTCTAGTGAAGCAATGCATTGCTGGAACTTAGTTGAACACACCTGGTAAGTGAATAGCAAGAGGCATATATGCATAACCACCAATCAGAAGCTAGCTCCCAGTAGTGCATTGTTGCTTCTGAGCCTAGCTAGAATGCCTTTCAACAAAGGATACCAAGAGAATGAAGTAAACATGATAACAGAAGTAAACTGAAAGGTTTTGCATGCTTGATCTATACCAAGCTTATTTTGACTTCCATGTGGGAACAGATAGTATCCATGCCTCTGAGTCCTTTGACAGCTGCTTGCCCTGCCTAATTGGAAATCCTAGTGGTAGATCATTAGGTGTGTATAATGAATTTGACTGTTACTTAAAGGGACACTGAACCCAATTTTTTTCGTTTGTGATTCAGATAGAGCATGAAACTTTCTAATTTACTCCTATTATAAAATTTTCTTTATTCTCTTGGTATCTTTATTTGAAATGCAAGAATGTAAGTTTAGATGCCGGCCCATTTTTGGTGAACAACCTGGGTTGTCCTTGCTGATTGGTGGATAAATTCATCCACCAATAAAAAAAAGTGTTGTCCAGAGTCTGAACCAAAAAAATAGCTTAGATGCCTTCTTTTTCAAATAAAGATAGCAAGAGAACGAAGAAAATTTGATAATAGGAGTAAATTAGAAAGTTGCTTAAAATCGCATGCTCTGTCTAAATAAGGAAAGAAAAAATTTGGGTTCAGTGTCCCTTTAATCTTATTTCATGTAGTTATGGCTAGGGGAAAATGCTGTTATCTAGATTTAAAGTCACATTTACATGTTTATTTCTGGCTATACTTGATGTTCATTATCTGCACAATCTAGCAGTTACCTGATAAAATAAATATACATGTATTAATATGCTATTGCTGGGTGAAAAATATATAGAATCTCACAGAAATAATAATGCTATCATTTTGCCAAGTTCCAAACAACACAAAGATTTCAAAGTATAATTATTTTATGTGTAATGAATTGCGCTCCTGAAGTTATTGCCAAAAGGCATTGGGAATAATCACAAATAATTGTAATTGCTTTTTTATTATTATGAGTTTTAGACGAGAAGAGCATCATGTTTCAGCCATTAATAGCATTGCTAAAGCAAGAAAGTTTCATGATATTTGGTAGAGGAGCTTGTGGCTTTCATGTTATAGTTGCACTAAAAAATGTCAAAGTTTCAGTATCAACTACGTTTACCTTTATTCCATATTGGCTGCTTTTTTTCAGTAGAAAATAGTTATGTTTAGCGTAATAGATAATAAATTAGAACACAAATCTTGTAGGGGCATCATCATGTATTATGACAGTGGTATATATTTATAGGTACATTTTAAAGGGACGTGCTAATTAAAAGATACATACTATAATTTTTTTGAGCACGTAATGTTTGCATTTCTGACCCTAGTGTGTGGCGGTTTCGGAGTTAATAGTGTAAGAGGTTACTTTGCGATGGGGAGTGTGGCGGTTTAGGGGTTAATAGTGTAATAGGTTACTTTGAAATGGGGAGTGTGGCGGTTTAGGGGTAAATAGAATAGTTTAGTTCAACTGTTTCCTCTGGCCAAGCTCTTTAGATCGTATAAAAGTTTGAGCAGTAAATGTGATTGCGTTTGAACGATCACATTTACTTTCAACTTGTAATATGAGTGGACATTGCCACTCAACACTGCTATAAAAAACATGGGGAGTATAAATTACAGCGCTTTTGCACAAACAAAATTGCAGTAATTTAAACACCATGCCACTTGTAATATGGATTTGAGCGTAAAGAACACCGAGGTCTCATGATCGAGTTTATGCTCCTTGCGCTAACAATAGCGCTCCACTCGTAATCTAGGCCTTAATGTTTGTTAATTTTAAAACCTACTTAAATATTGAGTGATTGTTAAAATAGACTAAAAAATAACTTGGTATAAAAAAGGGAGACAAAATGATTTTAATGACAATTATAACAATTATAATCTTGTCATAAATGTACGCTAAATGTATCAGTGCATATGCCATTTTAAATGTAGGCTTTTTGCAGCTATTGAAATGTCAAAGTTATATCCATTATCACAAAATCTTCTGCTCGAGGAATATTATTGCTTTTTCATGCTAAACTTATCCAATGGCTAACATTTACTACCACAAGCTTTTTTAGGATTAGCATGGACCATAACTAAACCCACAGAGCTGTTAAAAATTATAGGCACTAAGCCAATACATTGATGATTTCAATATTTAAATTAATATGTTTTATGAGTTGATTTTTATTTTTTCCTTAAAACATCAAGTTTAACTCATTAAAATGATGTCATTGATGCAGAACAAGCTTCATTTTTCAAAAATCATTTTTACATTCAGCAACATTTTTCCCACTTATTGCAATCATTGAACCCATTTATGCTGCTAAAATCGTCTTTACAGCTCTCATGCAGATTAACAAGTCATGTGATAACTTAGCTCTTTAGAAAAATATAATTTCAAATTGCAAAGTGCTGTCAGCATTTAATTCTCATTGCAGATGCATGAAAAGCCATTTTCGTTAGTGAGGTGTCTACATAATTTGTATTCAGTATTAATTCTGTCTGCCGCTGGCACCAAGTGAAGTTGGTATAGGTACTAATAACAGTCTAGTGTTAATGAAATTGTCAAGAATTATCCACAGCAGTTTAAAGGAAATCTTGACTTAATTGGAGCATTTATTGGCTATGTAGTATCCTTATATAAGCAGGAAAATGTCAAGGTTTTTTTTTTCTTGTTTTTTTTTTTTAAACATGAATAACATTTTCGATTTATATTAAAAAGCCCAGAGAGTTTTGCAACAGTGGTCATTCATATGCAGGGTATTTGAAGCCATATTAAATACTTTTGCTAGCAAAAAAAAAAATCAAAGACAAAGAACAGAATATGTTGTAACACATTAAATATCAATTTGACCTATTCTAATCCTCTAGAAGAATCATGTGAAAATATCATATGCATGTTTGGGTAATTTTTGTTTCATTTTTAAAGCCTTCTAATTTACTTAAATATTAGCTGATTCAGATATCGAACACAATATTTATAATATCAGCTCCCAATATCGAGGTTTTGGTTTTAGCTGATGGTGTCAGCTTATAAAATGTTTCAGCCTTGATATACTGTACATTCCAATAAAAAACTCCTAAAACCATGTTATCGGTATCAAAAAGCAGAAACAAAACAAAAATAACGTATAAAATGGCCCTTTGCCAGCTCTACATATTACAGTACAGTTGCCTGGGTTGATCAATTTGTATCGTGCGTAAGGAAAATAATATTTGACATATTCAAAAATAACCTTTTGTGTTACAAAATCACAGCAATATTAGGTAGTTAAAAAAGCATATGAGCCGTGCTGTTTGTAGATCACATTCATAAAAGGTGATTTACAACAGTGCAACTCTTGGCCGGGCCATCTATGCATTTGTCTCCTATAAATGCTACCTTTGCATATTATTATATGTTTATTGTACTGCGGAACCTGTTGGCACTCTATAAATAACTTATGACAATAATTATAATAAAGACATTTGAAGTGGCATTATGGTTATCCTGGATGTATGTTAGATGGCAAATGGGTAATGGTAGAAATGTATATGTGGTGGTTTTTACATTTTTTTATAATAATTTTTTGAATTTTAAGTGTTTTTTTGGTTTTCCAAGATTTTGGTCTGCAATCAGGAATGCAGGAAATAAACATATTTTAGAAGAAGTTGGGCACAATATACACAATATTATATATTAGGGTTATATGTATTCACACACAGTAAATTGTGACTTTAGAGGTTTTACAAGTAGTGCTCGTATTACAAGTTGAAAGTAAACGTGATCACTTGAGCACAATTGAAGTTAACAGAGCTCTGGTTAACTGTTTTGCTAAATAAAAAAAAAAGTGTCACAAACACATCAAAAATACATTAAAACGTACAGTTACACTCATAATAACACCATCTAATAAAAATTATTATTAAAAAAATATTGCAAAAAAAAGTTATAAGGGTTCAAAGATATGAGGTCTCAGGCAAAGGCTGGCAAAGGGCTTTAATATTAAGATACAAATATATACATGTCTAAATATGTATGTATATATATATATATATATATATATATATATTAGATATATATATTCAGGATATATATATATATATATATATATATATATATATATATATATATATATATATATATATATATATATATATATATATATACATACAGTGAGGGGGAAAAAATATTTGATCCCCTGCTGATTTTGTATGTTTGCCCACTGACAAAGAAATGTTCAGTCTATAATTTTAATGGTAGGTTTATTTGAACAGTGAGAGACAGAATAACAACAAAAAAAATCCAGAAAAACACATTTCAAAAAAGTTATAAATTGATTTGCATTTTAGTAAAATAAGTATTTGATCCCCTATCAATCAGCAAGATTTCTGGCTCCCAGGTGTCTTTTATACAGGTAACGAGCTGAGATTAGGAGCACTCTCTTAAAGGGAGTGCTCCTAATCTCAGCTTGTTACCTGTATAAAAGATACCTGTCAACAGAAGCAATCAATCAGATTTCAAATTCTCCACCATGGCCAAGACCAAAGAGCTGTCCAAGGATATCAGGGACAAGATTTTAGACCTAGACAAAGCTGGAATGGGCTACAAGACCATCACCAAGCAGCTTGGTGAAAAGGTGACAACAGTTGGTGCGATTATTCGCAAATGGAAGAAACACAAAATAACTGTCAATCTCCTTTGGTCTGGGGCTCCATAAAAAATCTCTCCTCGTGGAGTTTCTGTGATCATGAGAACAGTGAGGAATCAGCCCAGAACTACACGGGAGGATCTTGTCAATGATCTCAAGGCAGCTGGGACCATAGTCACCAAGAAAACAATTGGTAACACACTACGCCGTGAAGGACTGAAATCCTACAGCTCCCGCAAGGTCCCCCTGCTCAAAAAAGCACATGTACATGCCCGCCTGAAGTTTGCCAATGAACATCTGAATGATTCAGAGGAGAAATAGGTGAAAGTGTTGAGGTCAGATGAGACCAAAATCAAAGCTCCTTGGCATAAACTCAACTCGCCGTGTTTGGAGTAGGAGGGATGCTGCCTATGACCCCAAGAACACCATCCACACCGTCAAACATGGAGGTGGAAACATTATGCTTTGGGGGTGTTTTTCTGCTAAGTGGACAGGACAACTTTACTGCATCAAAAGGATGATAGACGGGGCCATGTACCGTCAAATCTTGGGTGAGAACCTCCTTCCCTCAGCCAGGGCATTGAAAATGTGTCGTGGTTGGGTATTCCAGAATAACTATGACCCAAAACACACAGCCATGGCAATAAAGGAGTGGCTCAAGAAGAAGCACATTAAGGTCCTGGAGGGGCTTAGTCAGTCTCCAGACTTTAATCCCATAGAGAATCTGGGGAGGGAGCTGAAGGTTCGAGTTGCCAAACGTCAGCCTCAAAACCTTAATGACTTGGAGAGGATCTGCAAAGAGGAGTGGGACAAACTCCCTCCTGAGATGTGTGCAAACCTGGTGGCCAACTACAAGAAATGTCTAACCTCTGTGATTGCCAGCAAGGGTTTTGCCACCAAGTACTAAGTCATGTTTTGCAAAGGGGTCAAATACTTATTTCACTCATTAAAATGCAAATCAATTTATAACTTTTTTTAAATGAGTTTTTTTTCTGGATTTTTTTTTGTTGTTATTCTGACCCTCACTGTTCAAATAAACCTACCATTAAAATTTTAGACTGATCATTTCTTTGTCAGTGGGCAAACGTACAAAATCAGCAGGGGATCAAATAATCTTTCCCCTCACTGTATATATATATATATATATATATATATATATATATATATATATATATATATATATATATATATATATATATATATATATATATATATATATATATATATATATATATATATAACGTTTTAGGTAGTAGGTATTTTGACTTGTGCTGTGTATGTAACGAATGTTTATTTCGCTTTTAAAAGTTCCTCCTCATGTATTTCAATAACAGCTATATCTGAATATTCCACTATCAACATCGAATGAGAAGTTTAGGGTGTGAAGTATGAGGTTCAGATGTCAGCGCTCATAGAAGGGAGGAAACATAAACAAAAAACAATTTATGGTGCAGTATAAAAGCACAAGTTTATAGTGTAGCAATAAATAATAGAGTAATGCTCACCTATTTTGACCTTAAACTTGTGAGGTATGTTGGAAGCGTGGAGGGGATATGATCCCTATCTGTGTTAAAGCTGTTAACGCCTATATGGCCAGTTGGAGTATAGTATTTCTTTCTTCCAATATTCTTGGGGTATGGTATGCTTCTCCTCTGTGGAGTATGGTGAACTTTTCCTCTGTTGGATGTGGTAAGCTTCTCCTTTGTGAAGTATGTTGTACTTCTCCTCTGTGGAGTGTAGTACACTCCTCTCCTGTAAGGTATGGTGCGCTTCTCCTAAGGTATGATGTGCTTCTCCTCTGTGGAGTATGGTAAAGTATGGGTGGAGACCTCCAGGAGGTGGAGGTTAAAGTTGAGGTAAACATTCTTCCTTAAAAGAGTGTGATGTGTGGTAGAATCTTAGAAGACAAAAATAATAATAAATCTCTGAAGGCAAGCTTGTAGGTGTCAATATTAAAAGTTCTTTATTTGGCACAAGCTAAAACACAAACATCGTGTTTGAGATTATTTACATTAAGAAAAAAGTTTTCATGGGAGAAAAGCCCCCTAAAAAATGTGTGGCTGGCCTCTTGATAAAAAAAAGTCCCAGATACAAATGGACTGTTTGACAATGTCTGTTTGACAAACGTAGGGTGTTATGTTCTGCTGCCCTGAAGTTATTGTTGAGGGTAGAGAAGGTGAGAACGGTAGCGGTTTTTCCGATTTTCTAATTTGCAGGAATCAGAAAGATGCAGTGTAATCACTACCTTGATATATCTTTTAATTATCCAGGTTGGTGTTTTACAAAGCTGATGTCCTATAACGTAGATGGTTGTGGATGTAAATCCTATCTGTGACAGGGTCCGTTTCTGGATGTGTAGTATTCGACGGTCTCGCCGGAACAGAAATTACGTCAGTGGTGGGCGTGCCCTTACGCGTTTCATGAACTATGTTCACTTCATCAGAGGGTCTGCCCACAAAGCTCTTGAGAACGCTTTTGTAGCGTATCAGAGCTTAATTTTCGTAGATTGCTTGCAGCTTTGTTGTTCTATTTTATTGCTGCAGTGTACAGTAAAAACAATTATTTTGAATTGTTTAAAAGGCTGAAACTTGTATGATTGAACAGATTTATGGGGTAACTTTCGCTTATTAGGTAAAGTTAGGAACAATGGCTCTTGCTTTTTCTATGTGTTTAAATTGGCCATATTTTGCCTGTTTATGAAAAAAATGTTTGAGAAAAAAATAAAAATAAATATATTTTTGAAAATGCCAGTAAATAAGTATTTTATATATAATACCTATGCCACTTCCCTGACATATATGTCTTTGTTGTGCAAACGGATAATGTTAATTTCGCTGGGATGACATTACTGAGTGTTTAACATGCAATGGTATGTAACGCATGTAAATTCCTATGGTGGTCAAGTGTACACCTTTATGTAAATAAACCACAGTGTTTAAGGTTCACAGACTATATTTTTCTCCTGTGTGTGTTTTTTTATTTTGATACTGGATTTACCTATGTGTTTATACATATGTTTCACTAAGGCTGCCAGGAGAAGAAACTTATAATGTATTTTAGAGTGGAATAGATGAACTCTTATGAAATATGCATCGGGGGACAGGACCTCTATATTTCTCAGGGACTATAAAAATGTTTTTATTTAGACCTATTGGTTGCAAAGTCTTTAAATGATGGATCCAATAGGTCTTTCTTTTGCGTAACTCCAGTAGTCTCTCTTAGCGTTTTGTTCAACTGCTTTAATTGTAAAGTTGTCACAGTTTTTATTGTGAAACTGTTCAAAGTGTTTTTCAATACCGTATTCAGAATGTGCTTCTTTAATCTCATTTATGTGTTCTAACACTCGCTTCTTGAGACTTCTTTTTGTACGCCCTATATAAAATTTCTGGCACGAGCATTCTAACAAATACACCACAAATTTTGATTTGCAGTTTAGGAAACCTTCTATAGGTACCTGTTCATTGTCTTTTTTAATGATCCATTTGTTCAATTCTTTGTTTTTATTTGTGTAACTGCAGCATACACAATTTTTTCGTCCGCACTTAAAACATCCTTTAATTGGAGGAATTTTTTCTTTAATTCTTGTTTTTTTTTAGAGGGGTTGGTGCAAGGATATTTTTAATGCACTTAATTTTCCTATAAGTTACTTTGGATATTCAGTGAGAATATTCGCTAGTAATGGATCTTTTTTTAGGACTCCCCAGAGCTTATTTAGAATCCTCTCTATGTGTTTAGCACCATTTGTGTACGTAGTGATATATCTAGTAATTGTGTTTTTATTTTCTATCCCAGTCTTAGTGTCTTTAGTTTTCAAAAGAGTTCTCCTGTTTGTGTTCTTTACTTTATCGTAAGCTTCTTTTACTACAGTTTCTGGGTAGCTTTTGTCTTTAAATTTTAGTGTTTCAGATCAGTTTCAAAATCCTTAGCTTTACAGCAGTTTCCTTTGATTCGTTGGAACTGCCCATAAGAAATGCTATTAATCCAGTTTGGGTGGTGACAACTTGTCGCATGTAGGTAACCGTTAGTGTCTGTTTTTTTTAGTGTTATTTTTCTTGTGAATGGTGGTGCCGTCACAGAAAATAGTGATGTCTAGAAAGTCTAAAGTCTTGTCCACCCATGTTTGTGTGAAGGTGAGGTTCATGTCATTTGTATTTAGAGGAGTTGTGAAGTTGTTAAACCCCTTAATGACCACAGCACTTTTCCATTTTCTGTCCATTTGGGACCAAGGCTATTTTTACATTTCTGCGGTGTTTGTGTTTAGCTGTAATTTCCCTCTTACTCATTTACTGTACCCACACATATTATATACCGTTTTTCTCGCCATTAAATGGACTTTCAAAAGCTACCATTATTTTCATCATATCTTATAATTTACTATAAAAAATTATAAAATATGAGTAAAAATTGGAAAAAAACACTTTTTCTAACTTTGACCCCCAAAATCTGTTACATATCTACAACCACCAAAAAACACCCATGCTAAATAGTTTCTAAATTTTGTCCTGAGTTTAGAAATACCCAATGTTTACATGTTCTTTGCTTTTTTTGCAAGTTATAGGGCCATAAATACAGGTAGCACTTTGCTATTTCCAAACCATTCTTTTTCAAAATTAGCGCTAGTTACATTGGAACACTAATATCTTTCAGGAATCCCTGAATATCCATTGACATGTATATATTTTTTTTTAGTAGACATCCCAAAGTATTGATCTAGGCCCATTTTGTTACATATTTCATGCCACCATTTCACCGCCAAATGCGATCAAATAAAAAAAATTGTTCACTTTTTCACAATTTTTTTCACAAACTTTAGGTTTCTCACTGAAATTATTTACAAAAAACTTATGCAATTATAGCATAAATGGTTGTATATGCTTCTCTGGGATCCCCTTTGTTCATAAATAGCAGATATATATGGCTTTGGCTTTGCTTTTTGGTAATTAGAAGGCTGCTAAATGCCACTGCGCACCACACATGTATTATGCCCAGCAGTGAAGGGGTTAATTTGGGAGCATGTAGGGAACTTCTAGGGTTAATTTTAGATTTAGTTTAGTGTAGTAGACAACCCCAAGTATTGATCTAGGCCCATTTTGGTATATTTCATGCCACCATTTCACCGCCAAATGCGATCAAATTAAAAAAAACGCAAAATTTTTCACAATTTTAGGTTTCTCACTGAAATTATTTACAAACAGCTTGTGCAATTATGGCACAAATGGTTGTAAATGCTTCTCTGGGATCCCCTTTGTTCAGAAATAGCAGACATATATGACTTTGGCGTTGCTTTTTGGTAATTACAAGGCCGCTAAATGCTGCTGCGCATCACACGTGTATTATGGCTAGCAGTGAAGGGGTTAATTAGGTAGTTTGTAGGGAGCTTGCAGGGTTAATTGTAGCTTTAGTGTAGAGATCAGCCTCCCACCTGAAACATCCCACCCCCTGATCCCTCCCAAACAGCTCCCTTCCCTCCACCACACCACAATTGTCCCCACCATCTTAAGTACTGGCAGAAAGTCTGCCAGTACTAAAATAAACGTGTTTTTTTTAAAAAAATAAAAAAAAGTTTAGCATATTTACATATGCTACTGTGTTGGATCCCCCCTTAGCCCCCAACCTTTCTGATCCCCCCCAAAACAGCTCTCTAACCCTCCCCCTCTGCCTTATTGGGGGCCATATTGGGTACTGGCAGCTGTCTGCCAGTACCCAGTTTGCAAAAAAAAATGTTTTTTTTTTATTTTTTATTGCGTTTTTTTCTGTAGTGTAGTTTCCCCCCCCCCCCCACAGACCAACCCCCACCCCCTGTCTGATGTATATTTTTATACATATATCCCCCACTATTTCAACCTTTGACAAAAAATATTTTCTGTAGTGTAGCGGTTCCCACCCGCTCCCTCCCCGTGCACGCGCCCGCCACCGCCCTCCCGTGCACGCGTGCGCGCCCGTGCGCGCCCCCGGCCATCCATGCCCACGATCCCGCCCCCCTCCAGATCACCAGGGCCATTGATGGCCGCCACCCGCCTCCCATACCGGCTCCCACCCACCAACAAATATAGCCACAATCTCCGGTGCAGAGAGGGCCACAGAGTGGCTCTCTCTGCACCGGATGGCTAAAAAAGGTTATTGCAGGATGCCTCAATATCGAGGCATCACTGCAATAACCAGAAAGCAGCTGGAAGCGAGCAGGATCGCTTCCAGCTGCTTTCCAGACCGAGGACGTGCAGGGTACATCCTTGGTCGTTAACTGACTTTTTTTTGAGGACGTACCCTGCACGTCCTCGGTCGTTAAGGGGTAAATTCACTTTCATCTCCTTCCCAGATAATAATGTCATCTATGAATATCTTTTTTAAACTTATTTTGGTTAGGTATGGATTGTTCTGTAGTACGTGGACTTCCTCAAATTTCCACATATATAAATTTGCAAAATTTGGAGCAAATTTTGTCCCCATTGCGGTCCCCCATTTTTGTAGGTATATGGTTTTGTCAAATGAAAAATAATTCTTCCCAAGTATAAATTTGATTGCCTCTCCAATAAAATGTATTTGTGTGTTGTTGATCTTACTGGTTCTTTCTAAGAAAAACTGCATGCTTTCAATCCCTTTCTCATGGGGTATTGTGGTATAAAGGGAGGTTACATCTAGGGAAGCAAAGTGGTAGTTATCTTTCCATGTGAGGTTGTCTATTAAAGATAAAAGGTGGGGAGTGTCATGTAAATAGGACTCTAATTTGGGTACTTCTGGCTGCAAAAAAATGTCTATGTATTCGGATAAATGGCTAGTTAAGCTATTTATTCCTGAGATAATTGGGTTGTCTACCTGGGGGTGTCTTTTCGTCCTTGTGGACCTTAGGAAGGTGATAGAAAAATGCCACTTTTGGGGTTTCAAATTTGAGAAAATTAAATTCATCCATGTTAAGAACGCCATCTCTTTTGACCTTCCTGATAAGATCTAAAATTCATCCATGTTAAGGACGCATTCTCTTTTGGCCTTCCTGATAAGATCTAACAATACCTAGTTCATGAAACGCGTAAGGGCACGCCCACCACTGACGTCATTTCCGGTCCGGCGAGGCCGTTGAATACTACACATCCAGAAACGGACCCTGTCACAAATAGGATTTACATTCACAACCATCTGCGTTATAGGACATTAGCTTTGTAAAACACCAACCTGGATAATCAAAAGACATGTCAAGGTAGTGATTACACTGCATCTTTCTGATTCCTGCAAATTAGAAAACCAGAAAAACCGCTACCGTTTACCTTCTCTACCCTCAACAATAACTTCAGGGCAGCAGAACATAGCACCCTACGTTTGTCAAACAGACATTGTCAAACAGACATTTGCAAGCCCATTTGTATCTGGGACTTTTTTATCAAGAGGCCAGCCACACATTTTTTAGGGGGCTTTTCTCCCTTAAAAGCTTTTCTTAATGTAAATAATCACAAACACAATGTTTGTGTTTTAGCTTGTGCCAAATAAAGAAGTTTTAATATTGACACCTACAAGCTTGCCTTCAGAGATTTATTATTATTTTTGTCTTCTAAGATTCTACCACACATCACACTCTTTTTAGGAGGAGTGTTTACCTGAACTTTAACCTCCACCTCCTGGAGGTCTCCACCCATACTGCACAAAGAAAAAGTTTACCATACTCCATAGAGGAGAAGCACACCATACCTTACAGGAGAGAAGTGTACTACACTCCACAGAGGAGAAGCACAACATACTTCACAAAGGAGAAGCTTGCCACATCCAACAGAGGAAAAGTTCACCATACTCCACAGAGGAGAAGCGCTCCATACCCCAAGGTTATTGGAAGAAAGAAATACCATACTCTAACCGGCCATATAGGCGTTAACAGCTTTAACACAGATAGAGATCATATCCCCTCCACGCTTCCAACATACCTCACAAGTTTAAAGGGACACTGAACCCAAATTTTTTCTTTCATGATTCAGATAGAGCATGTCATTTTTAACAACTTTCTAATTTACTCCCATTATTAATTTTTCTTTGTTCTCTTGCTTTCTTTATTTTAAAAAGAATGCATCTAAGCTATTTTTTTTGGTTCAGGACCATGGAAAGCACTTTTTTATTGGTAGAAGAATTTACCCACCAATCAGCAAGAACAACACAGTGTGTTTACCAAAAATGGGCCGGCATCTAAACTTACATTCTTGCATTTCAAATAAAGATACCAAGAGAATGAAAAGAATTTGATAATAGGAGTAAATTAGAAAGTTGCTTAAAATTGCATGCTCTATCTGAACCACGGAAGAAAATATTTGGGTTCAGTGTACCTTTAAGGTCAAAATAGGTGAGCATTACTTTATTATTTATTGCTACACTATACACTTGTGCTTTCATACTGCACCATAAATTGTTTTTGAGCACTGACATCTGAACCTCATACTTCACACACACACATTATATATATATATATATATTTAATGTGTGTACATAAGTATTTATGTATATATATATGAATATATGTATTTACAGACATATATACACATAAATACATATGAATACATATCTAGACATATATAAGTGCATTGGAGCCCTCTGCAGTTAAGTAGATGAAAACATAATAAAGCATATGCACATAGTTACCTGATGCACGCAAAAAGCTTACTTCTAGCAGGATTAACGCGTGAGCGGGAGCATTAAATACCACTCCACTCGTAATCTGTCTCATAGAGGCCTATCTATCAAGCTCCGAATGGAGCTTGAGGCCCCGTGTTTCTAAAGACCGCTGCTCCATAACACATCGCCGGAATTCAACCCGATCAAGTACGATCGGGTTGATTGACACCCCCTGCTGGTGGCTGATTGGCCGCGAGTCTGCAGGGGGCGGCATTGCACCAGCAGCTCACAAGAGCTGCTGGCGCAATGCTGAATACGGAGAGCGTATTGCTAAGTGTAAACAACATTTTATGTAATTTCGGCAATATTTACATGTCATGATACAGCTTATACATACATAAATAAAAAGAGAGAAGCGCTCAACCTGGGAACAAACAATAGCATAATAGCTTGTTCTATAGCTAGTTACCACCCAAGAAGCAGCCTCTTTTTGCTCAACACGTGTCTTTTACAGAGGAGAACCTTCCTGAAGCATATCAGTCTGATCCTGACTTCACAGTACAGTCCAGTCCCGAAATACCAGGCAATCCCTCCCTGAACGAGAGAAACAGCTAAACCCCAGACGTACCTTTCGGCCTATTGTGGGCCTCGTCAGTGAGGTGCATCCATATCCCTCTAGGCACACTGAGCAACGGGTCCACGTCTGGATTCCCGCATCACACTTAGGGAGACTTCCCTAAGTGTCATAATTTGCATAAATAAAAAGAGAGAAGCGCTCAACCAAGGAAAGAAACAATAACATAATAGCTAGTTACCACCTAAGAAGCAGCCTCTTTTTGCTCAACATGTGTCTTTCACAGAGAAAAACTTTCCTGAAGCATATCAGTCTGATTCTGACTTCACAGTATAGTCCAGCCCCAAATTACCAGGCAATCCCTCTCCGAACGACAGAAATAGCAAAACCCCAGATGTACATTTCGGCCTATTGTGGGCCTCGTCAGAGAGGTGCAGCCATATCCCTCTAGGCACACTGAGCAACGGGTCCACGTCTGGATTACAGCATCACACTTAGGGAGACTTCCCTAAGTGTCATAATTTGCATAAATAAAAAGAGAGACGCGCTCAACCTGGGAATGAACAATAGCAGAATAGCTTGTTCTATGGCTAGTTACCACCCAAGAAGCAGCCTCTTTGTCAGGGTGCCAGGAATCAGACTGAGACAAGAAGTGCAAAAATAATCACACCTTTATTAATAGCAAAAAATAATAAAACGACCACAAGTCAAATAACAAGCCAGGAATCAAAACCAGAACTGGTAGTCAGACGAGCCGAGTCAGGAGCCAAAGCAAATAGTCAGACTAGCCGGAATCAGGAACAAGGAAAACAGCACAGTCAGGAACAAGCCAGGGAATGGGATCAGGAACCATGAGGGATGCCAAACAGCCAGGTAATACACAAAAGCTTATATTTATTATATAAAGGTAGTTTATATCATTGTAATACTGTATACATAGTTCCATTAGAAAGATAGTGCAGTTTTATAATCAGAAAGGTAATATTTGTTGTTATAAATAAATATAGACTATTATTTGCATTTTAGAACACAGAACCTAAACCAAAGACACAGACAGAGAAGATTGTGATTTAGTGGCGAAATAAAAAAGTAATTTGTGATAAAAAAAAATAATTAAATCATTAATTAAAAAGTTTGGATTTTGGTATTCCTGATTTAGGGATTTGTTGTACCTATATATAAAAGTGGTTCTCTTCCTGTATGCATTTGTATTATGACCTTGATGAAGTCTCCCTAAAGGTAATGCAGGAAACCAGATGTGGACTCCTTCCCCAATGTGCCTAGAGGGATATGGTTACACCTCACTGATGAGGCCCAAAGAAGGCCAAAACAATCATCTGGGGTTGCAGTGTTCCTTGTTTAAATGAGAATTGCCTGGTATTTCAGGGCTGTACTGGCCATACAAGGCAGGATCAGACTAATATACTTAAGGAAAATTATCCTCTGTGAAAAGCACAATTGGGCTAAAAGAGGCTGCTCCTAAATAGTAACTCGCCACAGAACACGCTACTGAGCTGTTGTTCATTATATTTATAAAATGCTACCATTTGTGGGAGCAAAATAATTTAGTGTTCCACTTTTAATCTAGCCCATGGTGTTTGAATACCGGTGCACAGGCCCTCACAGGATATGTGCGTATGCCACAGAAAAATAGCAATAATGTTTACTAGAAGCCTTTTTTTGTTATGGAAGTATATTGCAAAAATTATTCAAGTTTTTAATTTTGGCATTTCTATCCCTTTTATCCATTGCAAGACTAACATAATTTTTTCTAATTACAAGGCGTTTACTGTCTCTTTAAGCTGTTAAGGAAGCAAAATATTTAAAAACTAAATGAACCTTAAATGATTAAACAATCATTTAAGATGAAGGTTACAATATACCATCTTTTTCAGACACAGTTCTACAACTGAGATTACATGCTTTTTGACAACTGCAAGAGAATTGAACAAGCATGTACTGAGCTCCTTTAACTAACACATACAAATAAATGATTGACTTTCTCATTTAATATTGCAGTGCTCTGTCCTGGGGGTTTAGTGGCTTATTAACGCATGCAAAGAGGCAAGCGGGAAAAAAATGCAAAGTCTGTATAAACATCAGAAGCATGGACCCCTGCGGTGACATCAGTTGTACCACAAGAGAACTGCAATTGGATTGAGGGATGGGCTTGTCCAAAATGCACCGTATTTTAATTAAGACGATTACTGTGAGAAGTAATCTTCTTAGATTAAATATTGCCTTTGCACAGTTTAAGGGCAGCATTAACAGATGGCTTGTGAACGTTATGGACAGAAGTGCTGTAATATAGTGTTTCAAAAAAGATTTTATTCTCAGTCTGGTAATTAACTTAAAAACAAAACAAAAACAAGAACTTAAATTGAATAAATTAGAAGAATTTAAGTTATTTTTTCCCTTCATATTAAGGGAATTACACAAGTAATGTATTAAGAAAATCAGTTAGATGGTTAATTATATTTAGCATGTTCTCTGTCTCATGCTGAGAATTACTAAGCCATTTTAATTACAGGATCATGCAACCAACACTTAAGAGTATTGTAATATTATTTTGCAAATTTTTTTTTGTTTTTTTGTCTAGCCTCTGATGTGCTGTCTGGTTGAATTTGTTAAAAACAAGCTGGGGCACAAGAGACAGATTAGATCCCATGGTCTGTAAATTCCCTGTATTCTCTACATTTAAACATAAAACATACAAAACATGAGAAATAACTGTCAGGATTGAATAGACGTATTTTAACAACAGGCAATTGGTAGCATCTTTGCTAATACATATAAATTGCCGATATGCTTTTACTGGAAATTGAAATGTACATTTTAGTTTTGACTATTATGTACCTTAAATAAGAACACAAACAAGTACAAGATTAGTTATAGCTGTTACTGTTCACACTATGGGGTCAATTTATCAAGCTCTGTAAGGCGCGGGTTGATTGACATCCCCTGCTAGCAGCCGATTGGCCGCAAATCTGCAGGGGGGGTATTGCACCAGCACTTCACAAGAACTGCTGGTGCAATGATAAATGCCGACAGCGTATGCTGTCGGCATTTATCGATGTGCAGTGGACATGATACGCTACATTGTATCATGTCCGCTTGCACTTACATAAATTGACCCCTAAATCTACTAGTTCCCAAGATTTCAGTTCTGGAATTTTATTACATGCAAGTTTGTATATAATATATGTATATTCATTTAAGCACAATATTAGCAATAATGTGCTACGCTTTATGAGATTTAAAGGGACATTTAACAATATATACATTTTATAAGCATAGTATTGAGGTTGTTCCCACTTTCCAAATGACTTCTATTATCAAATTTGCTTAGTTCTCTTGGTATCTTCTAAAAAAAACTAACTCCGAGGTGAACTCAGGGGCGTGCACATGTCCTTAGCGATCTGGCGGTATTGTTTGCAACAATGTTAAAAAGCAATGTTTAAAAACAGACTCTGCACAGTAGGCCAGAGTTGCTAGGGGGAGGGAGTTTCTACATGGGAAAGTAGGGAGGAAAAATAAGGAGCAGGAAACATCAGCCTTGGAGGGTCCCAGGCCAGCATCAGGAATGAGAGAAGTTGAAAGTAAACTGTTTTCGCTTTTGCACTAACCCGATGCTCTTAAAAAGCTTAATATTGTGCTCCCGATAACCTATTTCCCCATAGAAGTCAATAGAGCAAAAAAGTGGAAAAAAATCTAGCGAAACCCGATCACATATTCTCATGTGCACTAACCCGACATGAAAATATGAATATTACACATTCCAATGTTCTTCACATATAAGAATGTTCTATTTATTCATAAATAAATATTTACATATATATCTGATGGTATTTTGGTACAATATATATCCATTTCTATATATATATATATGATGGTATTTTGGTATATATATATATATATATAGACATGATTATATATAGGTAAAGACATATACAGATATATATAGGAATATATATTTATAAATACTTAGAACATATTCCCCATCTACTTAAAGGGATAAGAAAGTCAAAATGAAACTTGTATGATTCATATAGCGAATGTGATTTTAAGACACGTTTAAATTCACTTCTATTTTCAAATGTATGTTGTTCTCTTGGTATTCATTGTTGAAAAAGAATACACAAATATCCTACACTAGTGGGAGCTATCTGCAAATTGGTGCCTGTACACATTTGTCTCTTGTGATTGGCTAACTAGATGTGTTCAGCTAGCTGGCAGTAGTGCTGGCAGTAGTGCAATGCTGTTCCTTCAGCAATGGATAATAAACCACATTTGATAACAGAATTCAATTGGGAAGTTGTTTGAAATTGCATGTTCGATCCGAAACATGAAAGAAAATGTTGGTGTTTCCTCTCCTTTTAACTGCAAAGGGATCTAATGCACTTCTATATATGTATACATATGTATTTATGTGTTTATATGTGTATATATATATATATATATATATATATATATATATATATAGTAGAAAAGGTTTATGCATAGCGGGAGTTTTAAAACAGTTTACACTATCCAGATTCAACATTGCCTCTGAAGAAGAAGTTTTTCACAACTTTGAAACGCGTCAGGCTGTCTCCTGAGTGTTGAATCTGGCTGCTTGTTGAATTTGTATAGATGCAGCGTGCTTTTATAATGGTTTTATAAACACTACCGACTGGATTTGCATTTGCAGAGAATATTGGAACGCTTTGCTTAACCTGTCTATGTCCTATTATGCTTTGACAGTGGACTTATAGCTGATATTTGGCAACTTGCGTTGACATATTATATGTGCTATTGATACCTCATACCAATTGAGGTTTTGTTTGTGAGTACCTTTCCATTGTGCCTATAAATAAAAGCATTTTAGATTTCTCAAACAGTATTATGCTATGTGCTTTGTTTTTTCACTCCAAATAACATCGACGGAACTCTCCGTGAGAGATTGATACCACCCCCGCACCAAAGCAGCCGCCCGGAGTTAAACTAAGCTGAAGACGTGGAACAGCGCCTGGTCCTCACCTGATAGGATTGAGAAAAATCGTTTCTGTGAGAGACTGATAGGACACCGCCCCACGAACCGAAAGCAGCCGCCCGGAGATCGACAGAGTTGAACATTTGACACAGCGCCCGCTCCTTACCTCATAGGATTGAGGTCAGTCGACGTAAGTAGGCTGTGAGCCCATGTGAGGACTGTAATTCCTACTACCTATTTGCTCCGTTAAGAAGTCACCCTGTGCATGAAAATGAAGCACACTATCTCATATGTCTAGACTTTTTGTACGATTTGCACATACGTTCAATACCCACCTATTGTGTATGTCAATCAGTCCGTTCTATTACGGAACTTAGAGGTGGTATATATCTCAGTATACATATCTGTCAATATATATTTTATATATTTTTCACTACGTTATATTATTGGTTCAACCAGTTTTACACACAAGAAATTTTTCATTAGGATAAGAATTAGCTACTTCCACTTATTATTTGCACTTTATTGTTTTATATTGTTTTTTACTGCAGTTGTATCAATTCAGGAACATTTTGTAACCAGTACATCTCGGTGTGCCAGATACAATTAAACTTTAATTTAATAGCCGGGTTACCAGGTTATAAAGGTATACCTCTGCTTTTTTAAACATCACTATCACTATAGTGACAAAGTGAATAGCGCTGTGTAGTGCACCAAATCTTCTTTTGCTCTATATATATATATATATATATATATATATATATATATATATATATATATATATATATATATATATATATATATATATATATAAGCAAAGTCCTGTATAGGAATGCACACCGTATCTAAATAGCATCTGCCAAGGTGCAATGTCAAAAAAGTATTTACTATGCAAAAAAAGGCAGCACTCACTGGTCTTTTCATATAAATAAAATATAACTTTTAATAGTACAAAAAGATATTAAAATATTGGGATGAACATGACGTTTCGATGCCTAACTGGTCACACCAGCTATGTGGTTTTCCCCATGCTCTCATGGGGAACACCACATAGCTGGTGTGACCACTTCGGAACTATTTTTTCTACTTTTTGGGACATTTGAAAAAGATGCCAGTTAGGCATCGAAACGTCATGTTCATCCCAATATTTTAATATCTTTTTGTACTATTAAAAGTTATATTTTATTTATATGAAAAGACCAGTGAGTGCTGCCTTTTTTTGCATAGTATATATATATATATATATATATATATGTAAATACATATATACACATATGAATACATAGGTAAACACATATAAACACACACACATATATATATATATATATATAGGGGTTAGGTCTGGAGACATGCTTGGCCAGTCCATCACCTTTACCCTCAGCTTCTTTAGCAAGGCAGTGGTCTTCTTGGAGGTGTGCTTGGGGTCATTATCATGTTGGAATACTGCCCTGTGGCCCAGTCTCCAAAGGGAGGGGATCATGCTCTGCTTCAGTATGTCACAGTACATGTTGGCGTTCATGGTTCCCTCAATAAACTGTAGCTCCCCAGTGCCGGCAGCACTCATGCAGGCCCAGACCATGACACTCCCACCACCATGCTTGACTGTAGGCAAAACACACTTGTCTTTATACTCCTCACCTGGTTGCCGCCACACACGATTGACACCATCTGAACCAAATAAGTTTATCTTCGTGTCATCAGACCACAGGCCATGGTTCCAGTAATCCATGTCCTTAGTCTGCTTGTCTTCAGCGGGATTTCTTGGGCATCATCTTTAGAAGAGGCTTCCTTCTGGGACAACAGCCATGCAGACCAATTTGATGTAGTTGTCGGGAGCTTTTCACTGTTGTTTGCCATGTGCTGCTGGCAGCCATTTTACTTACCTCTCTTGCTGACTTGGTGCATTGTGGGGGATGCTGCTCATTTCCTGCATTTCCTTTTATGGCCATACTGGTGTGCATCATCCGTGTGAGACAGGATGCAGTCTCAGAATTGTGATGTCATCACTTATTATTTAAAGGGCCTCTGTTCAGTGTGCTTTGCCTTTGCGTTGTCTCAGACCTTGCGTTGTGAGAGTTCCTGTGTATTACCTGGCTGCCTGACGTCCTTCCTGGTTCCTGATCCCTGGCTTGTTCCTGACTCTGCTGTTTTCCTTGTTCCTGATTCCGGCTCGTCTGACTATTCGCTTTGGCTCCTGACTCGGCTCGTCTGACTACCAGCTCTGGTTTTGACTCCTGGCTTGTTATTTGACTTGTGGACTTTTTATTATTTTTTGCTATTAATAAAGGTGTGATTATTTTTGCACTTCTTGTCTAAGTCTGATTCCTGGCACCCTGACATTATGCAAAAGCCATGAATCCTGATGATGCCAATAATCCACCTTTACCTGCCATCATTTCCAGGATGGATGTACAGGATCACCGCTTGGATCAATTTGCACTAGCCCTGCAAACATTGCTGACTCGCACTGCACATTTGGACCAAAGTGTCCCGCAAGTTGTGGCTGCTCCTGTTTCCGCTGCTGCACCTATGCCTACCAGGAGCATGTCCGGTTCTGCACCTCTACCTCAGCGATATGGAGGCGATCCTATTCAGTGCAGAGGGTTTTTTAACCAGGTGGGTATTTACTTTGAGATGTTACCTCAGATGCTTCCCTCTGACAGAGCTAAGGTGGGATTTCTCATCTCTTTACTCTCTGACACAGCTCTTGCCTGGACTAATCCCTTGTGGGAGACTAATAAACCTGTGATGTCAAATTACCCTGAATTTGTGGCCTTCTTTTGAAGGGTATTTGATGTTCTGGCTCGCTCCTCCTCTGCTGCTAAATGACTCATGTCCATTCAGCAAGGTACAAGATCTGTTGCTCAGTATGCTATTGAGTTCCGTACGCTTGCCGCAGAGGTAGGTTGGAACAATGAAGCCCTTCTTTCATGGGCTCTCTGATGTGATTAAAGACGAAGTTGCTGCCAGATATTTACCAGAGGATCTTGAGGCATTGGTGTTTTTCTTATACTAATTGACATCAAACTCAGAGAGAGGCCCTCTTTCAAGGAGCGCTTGCGGAAGCCTCCTGTTCCGTTGTCTCCTACGTGTTCATTCCCACCCATGCCTCCCTTTCCTCCCATGCCTCCTGGTGTAAGGAATATCCAATAAAGGAACACAATTAACAGATATTGTTATAATGTTATGTAAGGTAACCAGTAAGGTAACAAGATGATAATATAATATGTATGTATCACTGCTGGTAATGAGTACCCAATAACTGTAAGGCAATCTGTTACAGCAGTGATTTTATCTAGAATGACTGTGAATATAAGAACCAAAACTAATGTGGTTCAGTAAGGAGTTAAATTTAAAATATACAGCACAATTATGATGTTGTTGAGAAAGGACTAATGATCAGGAAATGAGAGAGTGAGAGAACAGGATTTACACTATTGTGATAAACAACTGAGGAGATCAATATTTGCAGAGGTATCTTAGATTATCACAATATTTTATAAGTAGAAAGGCTGAGTGATCTAGTAAAGAAATATATAATACTTTGTATAGCAGATAAGTTAATGAATGTTAGATTCCCAATTACGTAAGGCACTTCAGAGGTTAGTCACATTTACTACCTTTTTCCCACAGAGAGTTCTCCCTTTCGCCTGTCAGCACTGCGGTATTGTGCTGAGCTGAGATGCTGAATAGCGTTAACCGGAAGTTCCGGTTTCAGTCCGGAGGTGTTACGGTACCAACAGTGTACCAAGGGTTAATACCAGATGAACAATGTCCTGCATAGGGAATCAGCAATTCACAACCCAGCCAGTTTCAGGTTTAAAACAGAATGATATTTATTAAAGGCTAGATGCCTAGTATTTATACAGGTTTTACCCCAGATGGGGGGGTTGAAAGACTCTTGTACATTTAGATAAAAAGGGGAAGACGCCCTTTTATGAAACAGTAGAATTACATTACTTAAATACTTTACTTAGGCAGATAACAACTTAAACACATTTGGCTTGTCTTATCACCTAGCGTTTGCTCTCTGAGGGTGATTAAACAATGGCCTGTTTATTAATTAAATGTAATTATAGCACACAATAGCTGAGGCCAGAAAACCTGTCTTTAGAAATTAGATTCTTAGCTAAACACAATTAACTCCTTCAGTCCTGACAGAAGGGTCTGTCACATATCTCCCCCCTTGTGGAACACTCCGGCAGACCCGGCTTGACCCTTTGGCGGGTCAACCTGGGGATGACCGGACTAGGAGGTGGTAGGCATGTCAGTTTGCCAGGACAATCCATCTGTATTCCCGTTATGAGAGAGAATTCCTGTCCATACAAAGAAGGGTTTAGGGCTAAACAGTCCTTCAAAATCCCATCAGCTTCTTTATGAGTTTTCTGTACCTGCTCTTTATAGGTATCCACAATCCCTTCATACTGATATAGGGTGCCCTTGAGTTGCTGCACCTCACTATGAGCCAGCGTCAGCTTCTCCTCAAGTGTCGCTAAGTTTGTCTTTAAGGTTTCATGTCCCACTCTCAAGCTGGTGTTTTCTGCAGTCTGTCGGTGCAGCTTGTCTAGCAGAGATTCACGTTCTAAACGTGCTTTTTCCTCTGCGCTCCTCTTCTCCTTCATCAGCGCATTGTAACGGGACTTCCACGTATCAATAGCGGATAGAGATTTACTGAGCTCAGCGTCCTGGGGCTTAGCAGCAGGGGGGTCAGTCTCTGCTGCACGGATCTGGGCACGGGTAGTCACAGAGTTAACATCAGCGGGACCCATAGGAGCGTAGGCAGAAACAAGGGGGGCCAAGTCATTTCCAAGAAGAACATCAGCAGGTAAGTCCTTCTTGACCCCCACATTCACAGGTCTAGCGCCCACTCCCCAATCCAAATGTACCCTGGCAACAGGTAGGCTGAACACATCGCCCCCTGCTACCCTCACAGCCACAGTGTCTCCAGTGTACTGTTTCTCAGACACCAAGTTCTTTTGAAGCAAGGTCATGGTAGCACCAGTATCCCGTAGACCACTGACCTTCTTCCCATTCACTTTAACCAGTTGCCGGTTATTCCGGTGGGCAGCTTGCACAAGGTCTGCCTCATGTAGGATGCTCCAGAATTCTTGCGCCTCTACGTAGCGGGCCGCAGGCTGAGAGTTACGTGGGATTCCGCCGGCGGGTCTTCTCCAGGACTGTGCTTGGTTCGCTGCATTTAGGGGACACTCTGGTCTTTTGTGCCCTAGTTGCTTACATCCAAAGCACCAAATAGGCTGTGAGTAGCCCCGTGAATTGAACCGGGCTCTCTGAGGGTAGTTCGTGGCCGGAGGCCGTGTGGTATAGCGGTGCGCCGGGGGTTGGTAACTGGCAGCTGCTGGGGTGACTGGGGGTCTGTACTCCACTCTAGCAGGAGGCTTAGTGGTAGCAGTGTCCAGTTTGCGGGCATCCATATACTCATCTGCCAGGCGAGCAGCTTCATGCAGGGTGGAGGGTTTACGGTCCCGAACCCACTCTCTAACTCCTGCTGATAACTTGTCGAAGCAATGTTCCAACAGGAATAGCTGCAGCACCTCTTCCCCAGATACGGCTTGGCACCCCGCTATCCAGTGAGCTGCTGTGCGGTGCACCTTACATGCCCACTCAACGTAGGAATCACCAGCTAATTTAACAGTGTCTCTGAACCGCCTCCGGTATGCCTCCGGTGTAACCGCATACCTGGAGAGCAGAGCCTCTTTCACAGTATTATAATCCCCAACCTCCTCATCTGGAATGGCCCGAAAAGCCTCACTGGCCCGGCCGGATAATTTTCCGGATAATATCATGACCCAGTCCTCTGCGGGTACCTTGTGTAGTGCACATTGCCTCTCAAAATCCGCAAGGAACCCATCAATCTCTCCTTCTGTTTCCAGGAAGTTTTTAAAAGCTGCAAAATTTACTTTTCTCTTTTCCACTTGGGCTGCTGCAGCGCTGCTTTGGCGAAGTAGGTTGGCTTCCACAGCTGCTATGACCCGGTCGATAATTTCCGCAGATGGGTTGGGGCCATAATATGCCAGTCTTATTTTAACCGCCCGATCAAAGCTTGCTTCTTCAGGGGTTCTGTCTGATATGCTGGGCCCATTGGTTCCTTCTGTCCCTGGTACTCTTTCCATCTTAGTCAGTATTGTAATAATCCCCCTCTTCCTGAGGTTACTGGCTTGTGTAGTTGCTCTTCTGGGCGATAAGGTTCATTCCGTCGCTTGCCACCAATTGTTACGGTACCAACAGTGTACCAAGGGTTAATACCAGATGAACAATGTCCTGCATAGGGAATCAGCAATTCACAACCCAGCCAGTTTCAGGTTTAAAACAGAATGATATTTATTAAAGGCTAGATGCCTAGTATTTATACAGGTTTTACCCCAGATGGGGGGGTTGAAAGACTCTTGTACATTTAGATAAAAAGGGGAAGACGCCCTTTTATGAAACAGTAGAATTACATTACTTAAATACTTTACTTAGGCAGATAACAACTTAAACACATTTGGCTTGTCTTATCACCTAGCGTTTGCTCTCTGAGGGTGATTAAACAATGGCCTGTTTATTAATTAAATGTAATTATAGCACACAATAGCTGAGGCCAGAAAACCTGTCTTTAGAAATTAGATTCTTAGCTAAACACAATTAACTCCTTCAGTCCTGACAGAAGGGTCTGTCACAGGAGGAATTCTGGGAGATGTAGTTCAATGCTGTGAGGAGAAGAAATAACGTAGAACGGGTAATACTTGCTGTTTTAAGGATAACGGTTGTTAAAGCTTGCCAGGTCTAAGTACTTATTCCTGATAGATGGTGGATGAATGGTAGGAATCCTGTCCTGGAAAGGAGAGCTGAGAATGGTACAGCTTACTCGTGCAGCGATTAGAGTTTCACCTTGCAGGCATGAGAATGAGGCTTGGTACTCAGGTGTTCATAGGAACGGATCAGAATAACTAAGCAATGATGCTTAGTTGTTCTAACTATTTAAAGGGGAATTACCCAATCACCGGAAAGAATGAGTTAAAGGCACAGTAACCCTTACAGGACCCCCCGCTCAAGGACGCTGTTCCACAGCGGTAGGACGAGGTCTGTCGGGGTGACGACGATGAAAAGAAGAAATCAACCTGGGAGCATTGACACTGGACGCAGGTTCCCAAGAATCCTCATCAGAAGAGAAATTCTTCCAGTGAATAAGATACTGTAGGGCACCCTGGCGCAATCTGTAGTCCAGAATGGACTGAACTTCGAACTCATCTGGATCGAGGAGAAGTGGAGGAGGAGGTTGCAGAACGTCGGATACTCTTTGCTCTATATAAGGTTTCAAAAGTGACACATGTACAGTTGGGTGAACACGGAGGGTATCAGGAAGTTCGAGAGTGACAGCGTTTTGATTGACTACTCCCTTAATGCGATAGGGTCCAATGAAAAGACTTGTCAATTTTTTACTGGGTAGCTGTAGCTTTAAGTTTTTTGTGGACAACCAAACCTTTTCTCCAATAGAGTAATTTGGTGGGGATCTTCTGCGCAAATCATAAAACTTCTTTTGTGTAGCTTGTGAGTTCTCGATATTTTGACGAATGAAGTTGAAATTATCAACGAGTGAATTGTGTAACTCATCCACCAAAGGAAAATTTAAGTCGTCATTTGAATCCAGTAGAAAGAAGGGATGGTATCCATAGTTAGCATAAAAAGGTGTAAGTTTTGTTGAGGAATTAACAGAATTATTGTACACGAACTCAGCGGTGGATATGAAGTCAACCCAATTGTTTTGATGGAAAGAACAGAAACATCTTATGTATTGTTCCAACCACTGATTTACACGTTCTGCCTGACCATTGGTTTGTTGATGGAATGATGTAGAAAATCTATGATCTATTTGAGTGAGATCACATAATTTTTACCAAAACCTAGAGGTAAACTGAGTACCTCTATCTGTTGTGAGGATAGAAGGTATTCTGTGTAATTTTACAATGTTGTCTAAGAACAGTTGTGATGTTTCAGCAGAGGTTGGCAATTTGTGATAAGGTAGGAAATGGGCCATTTTTGTGAAAATGTCTACTACCACAAAAATTGTAGTTTGATTTTTTGATGGAGGTAAATCAACGATGAAGTCCATCGAAATATGTTGCCATGGTTTGGTGGGTATAGGAAGTGACATGAGTAATCCATAAGGAGGTTTTCTCTCTGGTTTGGACGTGTTGCATATGATGCAAGATTGAATGTGTTGTTGAACACTCTCTCTCATCTTTGGCCACCAAAAAGACCTCTTAAGTAACTCAAGAGTGCGTTGGATTCCTGGATGTCCTGAGAGGGGAGTATCGTGGTGGTTCTGTAATAGTGTTAGTCTCAGTGATACAGGTACATAGATCCTACCTTTGTGATAGTAAATCCCAGACTTGTTTTGATAAGAAGACTGATCTTGATCGGTCTCTTGACTGGTATGCCTTTTTAGATCTGATATAAAGGTGTCAGTGAAACCAATGAAATGATGTTTAGGTATGATCTCTGTAGGATGGTCTTGGGGTTCAGGTTTCTGAGGTAACCTTGAAAGAGCGTCCGCCTTTCCGTTTTTATTCGCTGGTCTGTAAATAATGTTAAAAGAGAACCTAGAAAAGTAGAGGCTCCAACGAACTTGTCTTGCGGATAATGTTTTGTTTGATTGTAAATATTGGAGATTTTTATGGTCGGTATAAATTTTGATAGGATGTTTTGTACCTTCCAGAAGATGTCTCCAGTATTCAAGAGCCTGTTTTATAGCGAGAAGTTCTTTGTCTCCGATTGGATAATTCCTCTCTGCTGGAGTCATAACTTTGGAATAATAAGAGATGGGGTGGATTGGACGATTCAGATCCATTTGTTGAGATAATACAGCCCCAATTGCGAAGTCAGAGGAATCGACTTCTAAAATATAATAGAACGAAGGATTTGGAAATGTCAGAATGGGTGCAGTAGTAAAAAGATTTTTTAAAGTGTTAAATGCTACTTCAGCTTCTGGAGTCCATTGAAATGGAATAGATATACTGGTTAATTTTGTCAGAGGTTTTGCAACTTTAGAGAAATCTCTAGTAAACTTTCTATAATAATTTGAGAACCCTAAGAATCTCTGTAGGTCCTTCCTGGTCTTAGGTATTTCCCAAGTGGAGACAGCCTCGACCTTTTCTTGTTGCATTTCTATGCCAGTTGGGGATAAATTGTATCCCAGAAAAGTTACTTTGTCGGTATGGAAAAGACATTTTTCAGGTTTCGCATATAGTTTATGTAATTTTAAACGTCGGAGTACTTCTGTCACATGTTCTACGTGGTCAGTATAATTTTTTGAATAGATTAAAATGTCATCCAAATATATAACAACACTAGTATCCAAAAGATCGTGAAAGATATCATTAATAAAGTGCTGAAAAGTAGCATGGGCATTACATAACCGAATGGCATAACGAGGTATTCGTATAAGCCATATCGGGTTCTGAATGCAGTTAGCCACTCATGCCCTTCTTTAATCCTGATGAGGTTGTAGGCTCCTCTTAAATCCAATTTGGTGTATATGGTGGCTTCTGACAGACGCTCAATGAGCTCTGGTATAAGCGGTAGGGGATAACGATTTTTGATTGTTACCTTATTTAATTGTCGGTAGTCAATGATAGGTCTGATAGTAGAATCTTTATTACGCACAAAAAAAATGCCAGCTCCTGCTGGTGAAGTAGACGGTCTGATAAACCCCTTCCTGAGGTTTTCTTCAAGGTAAGCCTTAAGATGTTCAAGTTCTGGCTGACTGAGTGGATAAAGGTGACCAAATGGGATGGATGCTCCAGGCTGTAGATCGATGGGACAGTCATACTGTCTGTGGGGTGGTAGGTTTTCAGCTTCTGTCTTGCTGAAAACATCCCGGAATGTTGAATACTCCATAGGAATTGGAGATTCTGTTGAATCAATTTTTAGACAATTTTGATTTTTGAAGCAATGATTACTTCAGAAGTGTGAGTTAAACTTAATATGTGCAGGTGACCATTGTATGAGTGGATTATGTTGTTGTAACCAATTAATTCCCAATACTACAGGATAGTTAGGAGAGGGTAAGACATCGAATGAAATGAATATGCTATGACCAAATGAGGAAATGTGAATAGGTATAGTTTGATGTGTAACAGGACCTGTAGTTATGGGTGAACCATCAATCACACGGACAAAGATAGGTTTTGTTTTACGAATAAGGGGGATTTTATTAGATTTAACAATTTGTAAATCAATAAAGTTGCCGTAGGCTCCTGAATCTATAATCCCATCTGTTACAGAAGCATTAGTTATTTTGTTGTGAATAAACTTATTTCCCAGCAGCAATGCCTGAACCAGCCAAGCCAGCGCCTAAGAAGGGCTCCAAGAAAACTGTAACAAGTATCATTTCATAAAGGGTTAACTCTGTTCAGTTTTGAGAAAACTATTTTCTGAGGCAGGTTTCCTAGCATATTGTGTACTGTAATTAAGTTTGTGATAAGCATTCACTGCTAGGTGATAAGAAGGACTCAATTGTTTTCTTGTGTGTACTTGTTATCTGCGGTGGCCTGTCCAAGGGCTTTGTCTAAATGTGTGATGGGGGATTTTATGCTTCCCCCCCTGGGAGTGCCCTGTGTGCATGTAACCTAAATAAAAAGCAGGCTGGGCATCCCAGTCCTCAGTTCTTGGTTGTCCCTCAATCGCAGCGTTGACTCGTTTTTGTGGGCAGAAGGGTATCCTAGCTGTACTACAGCTAAGGGGGATTATTCTACATTTGCGAGACTCATATAGAATACTATGGAAAGCAGTTTCTCCCCTCTTCAGCAATAGGAATCCAGGCTACTAAGCGGTCCATCTCTCAGCGAGACTAAGGGTAACCGTAACATTTGGCGGCAGCGGTGGGATTTTTCCTGGATTTCCTAGGAGAGGTACAGAACGGATGGAGAGCGCTTACGAAAAATTGAAGCGTACAACCCTAAAGGATTTACTTGAAAGCAGAGGGGGGTACGCCAGCAACCGGCCGAGGAGAGAGCTGATCGCAGAATTGACCGAACTGGATCAGAGCTTCACAATGGCGGAAACACCGACCACGATTAGTGACGAAAAAACCAGGATTGTTCGGGAGAGGCTCTCACTGTACGGGCCGAACCCCTCCATGGAATTGGTACAGCAGTTTATGGCGGAAGCGGACAAGGATATACGAGAGACTCGAGCCCACGAACTCAACCTAGCGAACGCACACCGCAATGCTGAAGCCCCGCAGGTAATCATCCCTGTCGAAAATGCTGGGAGGCCCAAGATACCCTATGCGGCATTTCGACCCTTCCTAGAGAGCGAGACAGGGATTGATGAATATTTGGCGGACTTCGAAAGGCAATGTGCCCTGCACCAGATTCCCAACAGGGAGTGGCCCACGATATTGTCTGGGAAACTATCCGGGCGAGCCCTGGAAGCCTTTCGTACTCTGGGTGCTGAGGAAGTGACACAGTATGAGCTAGTTAAGGAGACACTGTTGCGACGGTACGCAGTAACTCCGGACGCGTATCGCCGACAGTTTCGGGGCACGAAAAAGAAGCCTAACGATACCCATATGGAATGGGCGCACCGAATGCGGAGAGCAGCAAATCACTGGATGAGCGGAAGTAAAGCGGTGACTGGTGAGGAAATTTTACAATTGTTTCTCTTAGAACATTTTTATAATGGCATGGAACAGCAAGGGAAGGAATGGCTGCGAGACAGGCGACCTTCTACCTTAGAAGAAGCAGCCAAATTGGCCGATGAACATTATGACTCCCGTCTTCACGAACCCAGAGAGGTTTACCGTGCACCCCCTCGTGCTGAATTCCGAGCCCCGGTGCCCGCAGGGCCCGCCCGACACTCAGGACCACCCAATAACAGCTCTGAGCGTCCCAGACCGACTTGCCACCGATGCAAGCAACCAGGGCATTTCATGGCTAGCTGCCCCCTTAATACGCACCAGACACCCAGGAATTACAATTACCCCTCTGGGGCATATCGTCCGGCCCGGACCCTCTGTGTTAACCAAGAGGCCCCTATGGAGGAATATTTGGGGCCGCTTCACGAGGCGGACCCTGTATATGCTGCCTCAGATAACCGCCAGCACCATCGGCAGAAGGTATGGCTCGAGGGGCGATCTACCGAGGGATTGAGAGACACAGGGGCTACTATCACGCTGGTACAGAGTCATTTGGTGCCGGAGCACAAGCGATCTGGACAGACTGTGGCCGTTAGAGTGGCGGGGGGGGATGTGTACAAAATTCCAACAGCTAAAGTGCATCTTGATTGGGGAGCGGGAAAGGGGGCTGTGAACGTGGGCATAATGGATAATTTACCTGCCGAAGTACTACTGGGCAATGATTTGGGCCCCATGACTTCTGCCTATGCTCCAGTATGCAACAACGAGGCGGACCCAGTGACTACACGGGCCCAAGCCCGGACGGAGCGAGAACTCTCACCAGTGCGGGAGACACAGGTAAGACCTACCCCGACATTGCCTGACATGTTAGGCCCCATACCCTGGGACACCCCAGATGCTTTCGAGACAGAGTCTAAGACTGACCCGACCTTACAAAAGTACCGGGAACGAGCAGAGACCGGAGGGGGCGGGGCAGATAATGAAACATTCTTATGGGAAAAAGGGAAACTATACCGCTGGACAGAGAAAAGGGGACAGCGTAGGCGACAGCTGGTAGTGCCCCACAAATACCGTCAAGAAATCCTCAAGATAGGCCATGACATCCCCTTAGCAGGCCACCTAGCTGTAACCCGTACCCTACACCGCATTACTCACACGTTCTTTTGGCCAGGGGTACACGCCGACGTTAGAACTTACTGTAACACCTGCGATGTGTGTCAACGAGTAGGAAGGCGAGGCGATCACCCTAAAGCCCATCTAGTAAATATGCCCATTGTAGAGGAACCCTTCAGCCGGGTTGCTATTGACCTAGTGGGACCACTGGCTACCCCTAGTCCCTCCGGTAAGCGCTACATTCTTACCGTAGTGGACTACGCTACCAGGTACCCAGAGGCTGTCGCCCTATCCAACATACAAGCGGATACGGTAGCGAATGCACTAGTACAGGTGTTCTCCCGGGTAGGATTTCCAAAAGAAATCCTATCCGACCGAGGCACCCAATTTACGGCTGAATTGACCCAACAACTCTGGCAGGTTTGCAAAATTAAGTCCCTCCTGAGCTCCCCATACCACCCCCAGACGAACGGGCTGTGTGAGAGGTTCAATGGGACCCTCAAGCAAATGCTCAAGACGTTCACTCAGGAATACCGAGACTGGGAACGCTTCCTGCCGCACCTCCTTTTTGCTTATCGGGAGGTGCCCCAGGAAACAACAGGGTTCTCTCCCTTCGAGTTGCTCTACGGAAGAAAGGTACGGGGACCCCTAAACCTGATCCGGGAGCACTGGGAGGGAGAGATGGAGACTGACGGTGTCCCCATTGTGCCATACGTGCTGGAACTCAGGGACCGAATGGAGCAATTAGCCAAATCCGTGCGGGCTAATCTCCAGTCGGCCCAGAGAAGACAGAAAGTATGGTACGATCGGGGGGCCCGAAAGAGAATCTTTACCATAGGACAAAAGGTGTTAGTACTTAAGCCGGTGAAGACAGACAAATTGCAGGCGTCCTGGCAGGGCCCCTACCAGATCGTAGAGAAAAGGGGAGACACCACTTATGTGATAGCTAGCTGCCACGACAACAATCTTAGAAAGACATTCCATGTAAACATGCTCAAGGAATATTTTGAGCGACCAGAGAACGTGACGGCCGTATGTTGTTCCCCTCAGGAAGGCCCCGACAGTCTACCCATTCCAGACCTATTAGAAAAGAGTCTCCCCACAGGTATAGTGGCTCAGGTTCAGATAGGAGACCGACTTAGCCCCACTGAAAGGGAGCAGCTCAACCAACTCCTACAGTCCAAACACCTCACCTTCTCCCCGAAGCCAGGGTACACTACTTTAACCACCCACCAGGTAGATACTCCGGGACAAGCTCCCTTGCGCCAGGCTCCGTACCGAATCCCCGAAGCAGTTAGGATAGGAATGAAGAAGGAGATCGATGAGATGCTCCAACTCGGGGTAATTGAGCCCTCCGATAGTCCCTGGGCCTCCCCAGTTGTCTTGGTGCCCAAGAAAGATGGGACCACCCGGTTCTGCGTAGACTATCGGAGGCTCAATGAAAAGACCGTGACGGACGCTTACCCTATGCCCAGGGTAGACGAGCTACTCGATCGTATAGCCAGGGGAAATTACCTGACCACTATTGACCTCTGCAAAGGTTACTGGCAGATTCCCCTGGCCCCGGAGGCTATCCCCAAGTCGGCATTCGTCACCCCATTCGGCTTATATCAGTTTAGGGTAATGCCGTTTGGGATGAAGAATGCCCCAGCTACATTCCAGCGCTTGGTGGATAGGCTCCTGGATGGCTTCCAGAGTTTTGCTTGCGCCTACCTGGACGACATAGCGATCCACAGTGAGTCATGGGAGGACCACTTAGCTCACATAGGAATGGTTCTGGATCAGATCCGGGCTGCTGGCCTGACTCTGAAGCCAGAAAAATGCCACTTTGGGATGGCCGAGGTACAGTACCTGGGTCACCGGGTGGGGTGTGGAAAGCAGCGACCAGAGCCGGCCAAGATAGAAGCTGTCACCAATTGGCCCACCCCCATCACTAAGACTCAGGTCCTAGCCTTCCTGGGCACGGCAGGGTACTATAGACGGTTCGTACCAGACTACAGCACACTTGCCAAACCCCTGACTGACTTGACCAAGAAGAACTTACCTCGACAGGTCCTGTGGTCTCCCCACTGTGAAACGGCTTTCCAGGCTCTCAAAAATGCTCTAATTAACGCTCCTGTCTTGGCGGCTCCAGCCCTTAACAAACGTTTTATCGTCCACACAGATGCTTCCATGTTCGGGCTGGGAGCCGTCCTCAGCCAAGTAGGCGAAGATGGAGGGGAGCATCCAGTTGCCTACATCAGCCGGAAGCTCCTGCCCCGCGAAGTCAGCTATGCAGCGGTCGAAAAGGAGTGTTTGGCTTTGGTGTGGGCATTAAAGAAATTGACTCCCTATTTATATGGGCAGGAGTTCACTCTGGTCACCGACCATAACCCGTTGGTGTGGCTGAACCGGGTCTCTGGAGATAATGGCAGGCTATTACGTTGGAGTTTATCGTTGCAACCCTTCAATTTCACCATTACTTACAGACCTGGGAAACAGAATGGCAACGCCGACGGGTTGTCCAGACAAACCGACCTCAGCCCCGCATAACCAGCGGTCTGGACAGCCTTAGTCTGCCCCGAAAAGGGGTCAGACCGTGTCTGCCAGAGTGTTCCACAGAAAGGGAGCACTGTTACAGAAGCATTAGTTATTTTGTTGTGAAGAAACTTATTTCCCAGCAGCAATGCCTGAACCAGCCAAGCCAGCGCCTAAGAAGGGCTCCAAGAAAACTGTAACAAGTATCATTTCATAAAGGGTTAACTCTGTTCAGTTTTGAGAAAACTATTTTCTGAGGCAGGTTTCCTAGCATATTGTGTACTGTAATTAAGTTTGTGATAAGCATTCACTGCTAGGTGATAAGAAGGACTCAATTGTTTTCTTGTGTGTACTTGTTATCTGCGGTGGCCTGTCCAAGGGCTTTGTCTAAATGTGTGATGGGGGATTTTATGCTTCCCCCCCTGGGAGTGCCCTGTGTGCATGTAACCTAAATAAAAAGCAGGCTGGGCATCCCAGTCCTCAGTTCTTGGTTGTCCCTCAATCGCAGCGTTGACTCGTTTTTGTGGGCAGAAGGGTATCCTAGCTGTACTACAGCTAAGGGGGATTATTCTACATTTGCGAGACTCATATAGAATACTATGGAAAGCAGTTTCTCCCCTCTTCAGCAATAGGAATCCAGGCTACTAAGCGGTCCATCTCTCAGCGAGACTAAGGGTAACCGTAACACCATCAATCGTCAGATGTCTTTGATCCCACTGTAGAGAGAGGGACAGAGTGAAATAAGCTGGGTTAAGTACATTCAGTATTGTAGTACAAGTAGAACCAGACTTACTGCATTTGTTCTTTTGAAGGACAGGGCAGTCATGGACGGTATGTTGTGGGTTGGCACAGTACATGCATAAGGATTTTATCCTACGTCGAAGTCTTTCTTCAGGTGTGAGCGGACCTTGGGCTATACCTATCTCCATAGGTTGTTCAGCCGCTTTTGAGGTTGTAGGTATATCTCGTGAGCTTTGTCCCGGAAACACTTTTGGACGAACATCAGAGTTAAATCGGTCAGCACGTCTTTCGTGTAGTCGGCGATCTAACAGTGTGGCCATTCTCATTAATGCTTCAAGAGTTTTAGGCAATTCGACTCTGGCAAGCTCATCCTTGAGACTATCAGCAAGACCCAGTCTGAACTGGTTGCGAAGTGCAACTTGGCTCCATTGGGAGTCAGATGCATATAGCTTAAAGTCAGCGACATAGTCCTCGACTGGCCTTTTACCCTGTTTAAGATTCCTCATGGAGGATTCTGCAGTTAATTGCACATCTTTGTCTTGATATAGGTTATCAAGTGCATCAAAGAATTCCTCCAGTGATCCCAGTAGCAGATCTTCTGTCTCACACAGATTATCCGCCCATGAGCGGGGTTCACCTTTCATGAAAGAAATAATACTCAGAACCTTGACCCTCTCAGTTGGGTATGTTCTGGGTTTTAGTAGAAACAAAAGTTGACAGGAATTTTTGAACTGTCTATAGAATTTACGGTTTCCAGAAAAGGGTTCTTGTAACATAACTTGAGGTTCTGGGGTATTCTCCTGGTGCGTAGATCTAAGGCTTAATGAATCTCTTATTATAGCCCTTAGAGATTGATTCTCAATTTGCACATCATGGACTGCTTGTGCAAGTTGATCAACTTTCTGAGACAGGTTATAAACAATTTGTGGGATATCTGTTGGTTCCAGTACCATTTTTTAGGCTTAGTTATTATGTAAGGAATATCCAATAAAGGAACACAATTTACAGATATTGTTATAATGTTATGTAAGGTAACCAGTAAGGTAACAAGATACAGATGATAATATAATATGTATGTCTCACTGCTGGTAATGAGTACCCAATAACTGTAAGGCAATCAGTTACAGCAGTGATTTTATCTAGAATGACTGTGAATATAAGAACCAAAACTAATGTGGTTCAGTAAGGAGTTAAATTTAAAATATACAGCACAATTATGATGTTGTTGAGAAAGGACTAATGATCAGGAAATGAGAGGCAACAGGATTTACACTATTGTGATAAACAACTGAGGAGATCAATATTTGCAGAGGTATCTTAGATTATCACAATATTTTATAAGTAGAAAGGCTGAGTGATCTAGTAAAGAAATATATAATACTTTGTATAGCAGATAAGTTAATGAATGTTAGATTCCCAATTACGTAAGGCACTTCAGAGGTTAGTCACATTTACTACCTTTTTCCCACAGAGAGTTCTCCCTTTCGCCTGTCAGCACTGCGGTATTGTGCTGAGCTGAGATGCTGAATAGCGTTAACCGGAAGTTCCGGTTTCAGTCCGGAGGAATTCTGGGAGATGTAGTTCAATGCTGTGAGGAGAAGAAATAACGTAGAACGGGTAATACTTGCTGTTTTAAGGATAATGGTTGTTAAAGCTTGCCAGGTCTAAGTACTTATTCCTGATAGATGGTGGATGAATGGTAGGAATCCTGTCCTGGAAAGGAGAGCTGAGAATTGTGCTATGGAGGAGTATGTTTCCGATGCTCTGTCACAGGGGATCATCCGCAAATCCTACTCTCCTGCAGGGGCTGGCTTCTTCTTTGTGAAGAAAAAGGGTGGCGAATTAAGATCATGCTTCGATTACGGAACTCTTTGACCGCCTCAAGGGAGCTACGGTCTTTACTAAACTTGATTTGAGAGGAGTGTACAATCTCGGTAGGATTAAGGAGGGCCACGAATGGAAAACAGCATTTAACACCAGGAGCGGGCATTATGAGTATCTTGTAATGCCCTTTGGCCTATGTAATGCTCCTGCTATTTTTCAGGAATTTATTAATGATGTCCTACGAGATATGTTGCAACAGTGTGTTGTGGTGTACTTAGACAACATCCTCATACACTCACCCACACTTGAGGCTCATCGTTCTGATGTTACACGGGTTCTTCAGAGACTACGTGAGAACGGCCTGTTTTGTAAACTCGAGAAATGTGACTTCCATCAGACTCAAGTAACCTTTCTAGGTTATGTTATCTCCATTGCAGGGTTCTCCATGGATCCTAACAAGTTATCTGCAGTTCTGCAGTGGCCTCGCCCAGTTGGTCTTCGGTCTATTCAACGTTTTTTGGGGTTTGCCAATTAATATAGAAAGTTTATTAAAAACTTTTCTTCATTGGTCAAACTTATCACAGACATGACCCGTAAAGAGAATGATCCACTCCATTGGTCACCTATTGCCATTAAGGCCTTTGATAGTCTTAAGACTGCCTTTGCTGCCGCTCCAGTTCTGGCTCATCCTAACCCTGTCCTGCCTTTCGTTCTTGAGGTTGATGCATCTGAGACTAGAGTAGGTGCCCTCTTGTCTCAACGTCCTATGCCTGAAGGTTCCTTGCATCCGTGTGGTTTCTTCTCTAAGAAATTGTCTCCAGCAGAGTGCAATTATGAAATTGGCGACGGGGAATTACTGGCCATAATTTTGGCACTCAAGGAATGGAGGCGTCTTCTCGAGGGTACTAGCGTGCCAGTGCTCATTCTTACTGACCACAAGAATTTAACTTATCTATCTGAAGCAAAACGTTTGTCGCCCGACAGGCCAGATGGGCGCTATTTTTGTCTTGGTTAAATTATGTGGTTTCCTACCTGCCTGGTAGTAGGAATGTTAGGGCTGATGCCCTCTCTCAACAATTTTCGCCTCTGTCCAAGGAGGAGTCTGTACCTACTCCTGTTATACCTCCTGACCATATTTTAGCTACCATACGTACTAATTTGACTTCTCCCTTGGGGGAGGAGATCCTGGCTGCACAATTCACCTCCTGAGAAACCTAGTGGTAAGTGTTTTGTTCCTGAGAATCTTCGAACTAAACTTTTGCACACTTACCACTATCCTAAAGCCGCAGGTCAACCAGGCAAGAACCAAATGATTTGGTCAGTCACTCGACAATTCTGGTGGCCAGGTCTTCGTTCTGATGTTGCTGCGTATGTTGCCTCCTGCTCAGTTTGTGCACAGAATAAGACTCCTCAACGTCTTCTTGTGGGTCTTCTTAAACCTATTGCTAATGGTGAGCGTCCTTGGACACATCTTTCCATGGACTTCATTGTCGAGCTCCCTGTTTCCAATGGCAATACTGTTATCCTTATGGTGGTTGACCATTTTTTTTCTAAAATGTCACATTGCATTCCATTGATTAAGCTGCCTACCACTCAGGAGCTTGGTTCAATTTTTTCCCAGGAGGTCTTCCGTTTACATGGGTTACCCAAGGAGATAGTGTCGGACTGGGGTAGCCAGTTTGTCTCCAGATTTTGGCGTTCCTTTTGTGCTCAAATGGGGATCCAGCTTTCCTTCTCCTCGGCATATCACCCTCAATCCAATGGGGCTGCGGAACAGTCTAATCAAGCTCTGGAACAGTTCCTCCATTGTTATGTCTCAGATCACCATAATAATTGGTCTGAACTGTTACCTTGGGCAGAGTTTGCTCGTAATAGTGCTATTAATACTTCCTCCAAGTTATCCCCGTTCATGGCGAATTATGGGTTTCAACCATCCTTGTTGCCCAATTCATTCATGTCTCAGGGTATTCCAGCTTTGGAGGAGCATCTCCGGCAACTCCGTTCCACGTGGGTGCAGATTCAGGATTGCCTTCATCGTTCTATGCAGTGCCAAAAGTTCCAGGCTGATCGTAGGCGTCTGCCCGCACCTTCCTACCCAGTTGGTGAGAGAGTTTGGCTGTCCTCCCGCAACTTGAACCTTCGTGTGCCTTCCAATAAATTGGCTCCCCATTATGTTGGTCCTTTTCGAATACTCCGACGGGCTAATCCTGTGGCCTACGCTCTTGACCTTCCTCCTGCTATGCGCATCTCCAATGTTTTTCATGTCTCCCTCTTGAAACCATTGGCTTATAATTGGTTTACCACTGTGTTACCTCATCCCCGTCCTATCTTTGTTGGCAACCATGAGGAGTATGAGGTCAGCAGCATTATTGACTCGTGTATGTCCAGGGGCCATGTTCAGTATTTGGTTCACTAGAGGGGCTACGGTCCGGAGGAGCGTTCTTGGGTTCCCTCCTCTGATGTTCATGCTCCCGCCCTCCTCTGTGCCTTCCATGCCCGTTTCCCCAATAAGCCTTTTGTCCTCCCGCGGGGGAGGGGTCGTTGAGGGGAGGGTACTGTCAGGGCTTTGCCTTTGCATTGTCTCAGACCTGTTTGTGAGAGTTCCTGTGTATTACCTGGCTGCCTGACGTCCTTCCTGGTTCCTGATCCCTGGCTTGTTCCTGACTCTGCTGTTTTCCTTGTTCCTGATTCTGGCTCGTCTGACTATTCGCTTTGGCTCCTGACTCGGCTTGTCTGACTACCAGCTCTGGTTTTGACTCCTGGCTTGTTATTTGACTTGTGGACATTTTATTATTTTTTGCTATTAATAAAGGTGTGATTATTTTTGCACTTATCGTCTCAGTCTGAATCCTGGCACCCTGACAGCAGTATGCGGTATATGATCTGAGCACTGACAGGCTGACCCCCCCCACCCCTTCAACCTCTGCAGCAATGCAGGCAGCACTAATACGTCTATTTCCCAAAGACAACCTCTGGATATGACGCTGAGCATGTGCAATCAACTTCTATGATCGACCATGGCGAGACCTGTTTTGAGTGGAACCTGTCCTGTGAAACCACTGTATGGTCTTGCCCACCGTGCTGCAGCTCAGTTTCAGAGTCTTGGCAATCTTCTTATAGCCTAGGCCATCTTTATGTAGAGCAACAATTCTTTTTTTCAGATCCTCAGAGAGTTCTTTGCCATGAGGTGCCATGTTGAACTTCTAGTGACTAGTATGAGAGAGTTTGAAAGCGATAACACCAAATTTAACACACCTGCTCCACATTCACACCTGAGACTTTGTAACACTAACAAGTCACATGACACCGGGGAAGGAAAATGGCTAATTGGACCCAATTTGGACATTTCCACTTAGGGGTGTACTCACTTTTGTTGCCAACGGTTTAGACATTAATGGCTGTGTGTTGAGGTATTTAGAGGGGACAGCAAATTTACACTATTATACAGGCTGTACACTCACTACTTTACATTGTAGCAAAGTGTCATTTCTTCAGTGTTGTCACATAAAAAGTTATAATAAAATATTTACAAAAATGTGAGGGGTGTACTCACTTTTGTGAGATACTGTGTATATATATATATATATATATATATATATATATATATATACACACACACACAGACAATATACATCTTAAGACATGTGTATATATGTATCTCAATGTTAAAGGGATTTGCCAGCAGTTTTTTCTAACACCTGAGATCTCATATCTTTGAGCCTTTATAACTTTTTTGTGCAATTTTATTTGGAATACTTTTTATTAGATATTGTTATTATGTACTCTGTAATGCATTTTTGTTGTGTTTTGTGCAACTTTTTTGTTTCATGAAACAGTTAACCAGAGCTATGAGGAATCCAGTAAACATTCTAGCATAGTTTGCGATTGTGCTGATGCGTTCACATTTACTTTCAACTTATATAATGAGGAGTAAACCCAACACGCGCAAACAGCCATGATAAACCACTTTTCACTCGCTCGTAAGCATTAACGCGCCACTCATAAACTGGCCCCATGTGTGCTGTTTTTCTTTCTCTTTGATGAAATCGGACAAACATTTTACTTACTGCAACATAGTGTCACATTGGACTATTCTCATTTAAGGATCTGTTCCAAAATTATTTAACTTTTATTATCTTTAACTTTATTATCACACAATTATTGTATTTTTTATAAATTAACATGTACTTTTAAAGCCTAAAGACGTCAATAGTACATTACCTAAGACATGCAAAATATACATTTCCCTATTTGTGCTGTTGACAAAACAAACTATTCCAGTGTGTGAGTAGGAGGGATTTGTTTGCGATTCAGTGCTTGTGATTCAGACAGAGCATAGAATTTTTTTTTTTTTTCCAGTTTATCAAATACATAGGTAGGTGTCACAAGCACTACATGGCAGAAAATAGTGCTACCATCTTGTGTTCTTCCAAATGGATAACATTCTTGTAGGACTGCTGTGATTCAGTACTGCAGACACATGCCCACGCCTGATCTTACCTCCCTGTTTTTTTTCAACAAAGGATATAAAGAGAATAAAGAAAATTTGATGATAGAAGTAAATTATAAAAGTTGCTTAAAATTGCATGCTCTATCTCATGTATGCATCTCAATGTTAAAGCCATTTTGCCAGCCTTTTTTCTCATGTCTTTGAGCCCTTATAACTTTTTTGTGAAATATTTTGTGAAATAATTTTTTATTTTTTTTAAATATTTTTATTAGATTTTCAAATAAAATAAACAAGTACAGCAATAGTACTACCAATGCGTACAATTTCAACGGCATAACATAAACAGTGGATACTTAAGGAAGCACAATGTGTGCGTTAAATAAACATACAAACATACGCAACCCCTGTATCCAGTATAGGGGGTTATCAAAGTTGTTCACTTTAATCTGATGTGAGTGGGGGAGGGAGAGGGGGGGTGAAGGGATCATCTGGGAAGAGGGAAGGGGGAACAAGACCTAGGGCAAGGGGCATGAACCTAACAAGGACTCCAGGCTTAACGTAGTAGGTGTGGGACGGTGGACTGATGCTACTAGGGGAAGATAGGCTGTCTTAAGTCTCAAAGCTAGGGATCCATAAAATGTCGAACCCATTCTTCCATTCTGCCCAAATTAGTTCAAAGAAGTCAACTCTCCCCTTGGAGTAATAAATAATCTTTTCCATAGAGTAAATATAGGCCATGGTTTGAGTAATGTCAGACCAAGGGGAGGGGCTAGTTCTCTTCCAAGCTCTGGCGATGTTAAGCTTAACAGCTGAGAGAAGGTAAATACTTAATGAAGCGTAGTGTCTGGGCAATTTACAAGTACCTACGTGGAGTAGGGCAACTTCTGGGGTTCTGGGGAGAGAGATACCCATGCTCGCTAGCGTTGTGAAGCACTTGCTCCAGAGGGGCCTCAGCTTGGGCAGCTCCACCAAATGTGTGTCATGTCACCTATCATACCGCAACCCCTCCAACAGATAGGAGATGCCCCGGGGAAGATTGCAGCCAGTCTAGCAGGCACATAATACCATTGTGTGAGCAATTTAATATGTCTCATGCATAGTGACACAGTGAAGGGTTTTATTCGTTAGAAGCAGTGTACGGTGCCATTCTTTAGTGGGGGCAGGGAACTCAAGTTTCTGTTCCCATTTAGCGATATGTATTGCTTTATCTGCAGGGGCCGCACCCTCCATGATAGAGTAATGGAAAGATAGTGGCTTTCCCAACATCAGTCCCTGTTGCCATCTGGACTCCCAGATGGTTAATGGCCGTGAAAGAGACAGTTTAAAACCCCAACTAGTCAAAAAGCTGAGGACCCTGACATATTCGAAGTTCATATAGGGCGGAGGAGGTGACGAACTACCTATTTGATCAAAAGGTACAAATTAATCGCAAGTGGGCGATGACCAAATGTCTGCCACTCTCGAAACGCCTAGTCTCAACCATACCGTTGGGTGTGAGTCAGGGAGACCAGAGAAGAGGCCAGTAATTGCAGTGATAGGGGACGGATGAGGGGCCACTTGAGGGTAATGTCTCAGCTGCTCCCAAATGGCTAGGCATTCCCGAATCAGCTGGTTCTCTATTCCTAGGGATCTCCTGCAATGTGGAGGGGTCCATATCAAATCCCTCAGGGTGAGGTCAAAAGGTAGGGAGGCCTGTTCGATCGACCTCCACCTACTATCAGAGTCCTTTACACCCCACTGGGTAATATGCATGAGCATGGCAGCCTCGTAGTATCTGGATATAGATGGAGAAGCCACCCCACCATGCATTCTGGGGTACTGTAGAAGTTTATGAGCGACTCGTGGAGGTTTATTCTGCCATATGTATTTGGTGCATGCACTTTGAAACTGAGTGAGAAGGGATCTAGGCACTCTGATAGGTAGGCACCTCATAATAAATGTTAGTTTGGGGAGATAGCTCATTTTGAGGGCTGTTATCCGACTCAGCCAAGAGATACATCAGTAGTTCCACTGCTTGGTCAAAGTATGCAGTTCAGTCAAGAGGGGCTTATAGTTATCCGTTATTAAGTTGGGGATGGAGTTAGACAGCTTAACTCCTAAATGGGAGATATATGCATTATTAACAACAAAATTGTATTTATCTCATAGGGTGTTGGTAGTGTTCTCTGAGAAACCCTGCGTGTAGATTTCCGATTTGTTTTGATTTAATCTATAAAAGGAGATGTCACTAAAGGTGTCTAATAAGGATAAAAGCCTAGGGAACTCTCTTAAGGGGTTTGCAGAGAATATGGTGGTGTCATCTGCAAACAGAGCCATCCTTGTTGCCCAATTCATTCATGTCTCAGGGTATTCCAGCTTTGGAGGAGCATCTCCGGCAACTCCGTTCCACGTGGGTGCAGATTCAGGATTGCCTTCATCGTTCTATGCAGTGCCAAAAGTTCCAGGCTGATCGTAGGCGTCTGCCCGCACCTTCCTACCCAGTTGGTGAGAGAGTTTGGCTGTCCTCCCGCAACTTGAACCTTCGTGTGCCTTCCAATAAATTGGCTCCCCATTATGTTGGTCCTTTTCGAATACTCCGACGGGCTAATCCTGTGGCCTACGCTCTTGACCTTCCTCCTGCTATGCGCATCTCCAATGTTTTTCATGTCTCCCTCTTGAAACCATTGGCTTGTAATTGGTTTACCACTGTGTTGCCTCATCCCCGTCCTATCTTTGTTGACAACCATGAGGAGTATGAGGTCAGCAGCATTATTGACTCGTGTATGTCCAGGGGCCATGTTCAGTATTTTGTTCACTAGAGGGGCTACGGTCCAGAGGAGCGTTCTTGGGTTCCCTCCTCTGATGTTCATGCTCCCGCCCTCCTCTGTGCCTTCCATGCCTGTTTCCCCAATAAGCCTTTTGTCCTCCCGCGGGGGAGGGGTCGTTGAGGGGAGGGTACTGTCAGGGCTTTGCCTTTGCGTTGTCTCAGACCTGTTTGTGAGAGTTCCTGTGTATTACCTGGCTGCCTGACGTCCTTCCTGGTTCCTGATCCCTGGCTTGTTCCTGACTCTGCTGTTTTCCTTGTTCCTGATTCTGGCTCGTCTGACTATTCGCTTTGGCTCCTGACTCGGCTTGTCTGACTACCAGCTCTGGTTTTGACTCCTGGCTTGTTATTTGACTTGTGGACTTTTTATTATTTTTTGCTATTAATAAAGGTGTGATTATTTTTGCACTTATCGTCTCAGTCTGAATCCTGGCACCCTGACAGCAGTATGCGGTATATGATCTGAGCACTGACAGGCTGACCCCCCCCCAACCCCTTCAACCTCTGCAGCAATGCAGGCAGCACTAATACGTCTATTTCCCAAAGACAACCTCTGGATATGACGCTGAGTATGTGCAATCAACTTCTATGATCGACCATGGCGAGACCTGTTTTGAGTGGAACCTGTCCTGTGAAACCACTGTATGGTCTTGCCCACCGTGCTGCAGCTCAGTTTCAGAGTCTTGGCAATCTTCTTATAGCCTAGGCCATCTTTATGTAGAGCAACAATTCTTTTTTTCAGATCCTCAGAGAGTTCTTTGCCATGAGGTGCCATGTTGAACTTCTAGTGACTAGTATGAGAGAGTTTGAAAGCGATAACACCAAATTTAACACACCTGCTCCACATTCACACCTGAGACTTTGTAACACTAACAAGTCACATGACACCGGGGAAGGAAAATGGCTAATTGGACCCAATTTGGACATTTCCACTTAGGGGTGTACTCACTTTTGTTGCCAACGGTTTAGACATTAATGGCTGTGTGTTGAGGTATTTAGAGGGGACAGCAAATTTACACTATTATACAGGCTGTACACTCACTACTTTACATTGTAGCAAAGTGTCATTTCTTCAGTGTTGTCACATAAAAAGTTATAATAAAATATTTACAAAAATGTGAGGGGTGTACTCACTTTTGTGAGATACTGTGTATATATATATATATATATATATATATATATACACACACACACAGACAATATACATCTTAAGACATGTGTATATATGTATCTCAATGTTAAAGCCATTTGCCAGCAGTTTTTTCTAACACCTGGGGGTCGATCCGATATACATCGTCGCCCGCAAAAGCCGGCAACGCCAATATTTGCGTGGATTTGGTATCACATATACGGCGTAACCTAGAAGTTACCCGCGTATATTTCTGCCGTCGCCCGTAGTTTTTTGGGCCATAGGCAGGTATACCAAACCCGCGCAGTTTGGTATCCAATATGCAGCGTAAGGACTTACGTGGCGAAAATGGAGAAAACTTACTCCATTTTCACCTCACCACAAAAAGCAGCCGTAAGAAGCCTTACGCTGACTATTGGAGCCCCGTAACTCCCTAAACTAACTAGAAAATAAACCTAACACCTAACGCATGCGCAATGTCTATCTCCCTGTCAACCGCTCCCCCCCCCCCCCCCCGAAATCCCTAATAAAGTTATTACCCCCTAAACCGCCGCTCCCGGACCCCGCCGCCATCTACATAAACTAACCCCCTACTGTGAGCCTCTAAAACCGCCGCCATCTACCTTATCTATCCCCTAATCTGACCCCTTACACCGCCGCCACCTATATAAAAATTATTAACCCCTAATGTAAGCCCCTTACACCGCCGCCATCTCTATTAAAATGATTAACCCCTAATTTAATCTACCTACCCCGCCGCCAGCTATATTATCTATATTAACCCTAAGTATATTATAGTTAATATAGGTATTACATTATATATATTAACTATATTAACCCTAATTATATTAGGGTTAATATAGTTAATATAGTTACTATAGTATTTATATTAACTATATTAACTCTATCTAACCCTAACTAAATTTATATTAAATTAATCTAATTCATTTATAAACTAAAATATTCCTATTTAAATCTAAATACTTACCTATAAAATAAACCCTAAGATAGCTACAATATAATTAATAATTACATTGTAGCTATGTTAGGGTTAATATTTATTTTACAGGTAAATTGTTAATTATTTTAACTAGGTATAATAGATATTAAATAGTTATTAACTATTTAATATCTACCTAGTTAAAATAATTACCCAATTACCTGTAAAATAAATCCTAACCTAAGTTACAAATACACCTACACTATCAATAAATTTAATAAACTACAAACATCTATCTAAAAATACAATTAAATTAACTAAACTAAATTACAAAAAAAAACAAACACTAAATTACAAAAAATAAAAAAAAGATTACAAGATATTTAAGCTAATTACACCTATTCTAAGCCCCCTAATAAAATAATAAACCCCCAAAATAAAAAAAAATCCCTGCCCTATTCTAAATTCAACAAATTTCAAAGCTCTTTACCTTACCAGCCCTTAAAAGGGCCTTTTGTGGGGCATGCCCCAAAGAATTCAGCTCTTTTGCATACAACAAATACAATACCCCCCCCCCATTACAACCCACCACCCACATACCCCTATTCTAAAACCACCCAAACCCCCCTTAAAAAAGCCTAACACTACCCCCCTGAAGATCTCCCTACCTTGTCTTCACCACACCGGGCCGAACTCCTGATCCGATCCGGGCGATGTCTTCCTCCAAGCGGCAAAGAAGAATTCTTCCTCCGGCGATGTCTTCCTCCAAGCGGCAAAGAAGAATTCTTCCTCCGGCGACGTCTTCCTCCAAGCGGCAGCAAAGTCTTCATTCTTCCGGCGGCATCTTCAATCTTCTTTCTTCGCTCCGCCGCCGCGGAGCATCCATCCCGGCCGACTGCTGAACCTGGAATGAGGTACCTTTAAATGACGTCATCCAAGATGGCGTCCGCCGAATTCCGATTGGCTGATAGGATTCTATCAGCCAATCGGAATTAAGTTAAAAAAATCTGATTGGCTGATTGAATCAGCCAATCAGATTCAAGTTCAATCCGATTGGCTGATCCAATCAGCCAATCAGATTGAGCTCGCATTCTATTGGCTGTTCCGATCAGCCAATAGAATGCGAGCTCAATCTGATTGGCTGATTGGATCAGCCAATCGGATTGAACTTGAATCTGATTGGCTGATTCAATCAGCCAATCAGATTTTTTTAACTTAATTCCGATTGGCTGATAGAATCCTATCAGCCAATCGGAATTCGGCGGACGCCATCTTGGATGACGTCATTTAAAGGTACCTCATTCCAAGTTCAGCAGTCGGCCGGGATGGATGCTCCGCGGCGGCGGAGCGAAGAAAGAAGATTGAAGATGCCGCCGGAAGAATGAAGACTTTGCTGCCGCTTGGAGGAAGACGTCGCCGGAGGAAGAATTCTTCTTTGCCGCTTGGAGGAAGACATCGCCGGAGGAAGAATTCTTCTTTGCCGCTTGGAGGAAGACATCGCCCGGATCGGATCAGGAGTTCGGCCCGGTGTGGTGAAGACAAGGTAGGGAGATCTTCAGGGGGGTAGTGTTAGGCTTTTTTAAGGGGGGTTGGGGTGGTTTTAGAATAGGGGTATGTGGGGGGTGGGTTGTAATGGGGGGGGGGGGGTATTGTATTTGTTGTATGCAAAAGAGCTGAATTCTTTGGGGCATGCCCCACAAAAGGCCCTTTTAAGGGCTGGTAAGGTAAAGAGCTTTGAAATTTGTTGAATTTAGAATAGGGCAGGGAATTTTTTTTATTTTGGGGGTTTATTATTTTATTAGGGGGCTTAGAATAGGTGTAATTAGCTTAAATATCTTGTAATTTTTTTTTTTTTTTTGTAATTTAGTGTTTTTTTTTTTTTGTAATTTAGTTTAGTTAATTTAATTGTATTTTTAGATAGATGTTTGTAGTTTATTAAATTTATTGATAGTGTAGGTGTATTTGTAACTTAGGTTAGGATTTATTTTACAGGTAATTGGGTAATTATTTTAACTAGGTAGATATTAAATAGTTAATAACTATTTAATATCTATTATACCTAGTTAAAATAATTAACAATTTACCTGTAAAATAAATATTAACCCTAACATAGCTACAATGTAATTATTAATTATATTGTAGCTATCATAGGCCTAGATTTGGAGTTCGGCGGTAGCCGTCAAAACCAGCGTTAGAGGCTCCTAACGCTGGTTTTGGCCGCCCGCTGGTATTTGGAGTCAGTGATTAAAGGGTCTAACGCTCACTTTACAGCCGCGACTTTTCCATACCGCAGATCCCCCTACGCCATTTGCGTAGCCTATCTTTTCAATGGGATCTTTCTAACGCCGGTATTTAGAGTCGTTTCTGAAGTGAGCGTTAGAGCTCTAACGACAAAACTCCAGCCGCCTGAAAATAGCAGGAGTTAAGAGCTTTCTGGCTAACGCCAGTTCATAAAGCTCTTAACTACTGTACCCTAAAGTACACTAACACCCATAAACTACCTATGTACCCCTAAACCGAGGTCCCCCCACACTGCCGCCACTCGATTAAAATTTTTAACCCCTAATCTGCCGACCGCCACCTACGTTATATTTATGTACCCCTAATCTGCTGCCCCTAACCCCGCCGACCCCTGTATTATATTTATTAACCCCTAACCTGCCCCCCACAACGTCGCCGCCAGCTACCTACAATTATTAACCCCTAATCTTCCGACCGCAAAGCGCCGCCACCTACGTTATCCCTATGTACCCCTAATCTGCTGCCCCTAACATCGCCGACCCCTATATTATATTTATTAACCCCTAATCTGCCCCCCTCAACGTCGCCGACACCTGCCTACACTTATTAACCCCTAATCTGCCGAGCGGACCTGAGCGCTACTATAATAAATGTATTAACCCCTAATCCGCCTCACTAACCCTATCATAAATAGTATTAACCCCTAATCTGCCCTCCCTAACATCGCCGACACCTACCTTCAATTATTAACCCCTAATCTGCCGACCGGAGCTCACCGCTATTCTAATAAATGTATTAACCCCTAAAGCTAAGTCTAACCCTAACACTAACACCCCCCTAAGTTAAATATAATTTTTATCTAACGAAATTAATTAACTCTTATTAAATAACTTATTCCTATTTAAAGCTAAATACTTACCTGTAAAATAAATCCTAATATAGCTACAATATAAATTATAATTATATTATAGCTATTTTAGGATTAATATTTATTTTACAGGCAACTTTGTAATTATTTTAACCAGGTACAATAGCTATTAAATAGTTAAGAACTATTTAATAGTTACCTAGTTAAAATAATAACAAATTTACCTGTAAAATAAATCCTAACCTAAGTTATAATTAAACCTAACACTACCCTATCAATAAAATAATTAAATAAACTACCTACAATTACCTACAATTAACCTAACACTACACTATCAATAAATTAATTAAACACAATTCCTACAAATAAATACAATTAAATAAACTAGCTAAAGTACAAAAAATAAAAAATAACTAAGTTACAGAAAATAAAAAAATATTTACAAACATAAGAAAAATATTACAACAATTTTAAACTAATTACACCTACTCTAAGCCCCCTAATAAAATAACAAAGCCCCCCAAAATAAAAAATTCCCTACCCTATTCTAAATTAAAAAAGTTACAAGCTCTTTTACCTTACCAGCCCTGAACAGGGCCCTTTGCGGGGCATGCCCCAAGAATTTCAGCTCTTTTGCCTGTAAAAAAAAACATACAATACCCCCCCCCCCAACATTACAACCCACCACCCACATACCCCTAATCTAACCCAAACCCCCCTTAAATAAACCTAACACTAATCCCCTGAAGATCTTCCTACCTTGTCTTCACCATCCAGGTATCACCGATCCGTCCTGGCTCCAAGATCTTCATCCAACCCAAGCGGGGGTTGGCGATCCATAATCCGGTGCTCCAAAGTCTTCCTCCTATCCGGCAAGAAGAGGACATCCGGACCGGCAAACATCTTCTCCAAGCGGCATCTTCGATCTTCTTCCATCCGGTGCGGAGCGGGTCCATCTTGAAGCAGGCGACGCGGATCCATCCTCTTCTTCCGATGTCTCCCGACTAATGACGGTTCCTTTAAGGGACGTCATCCAAGATGGCGTCCCTCGAATTCCGATTGGCTGATAGGATTCTATCAGCCAATCGGAATTAAGGTAGGAATTTTCTGATTGGCTGATGGAATCAGCCAATCAGAATCAAGTTCAATCCGATTGGCTGATCCAATCAGCCAATCAGATTGAGCTCGCATTCTATTGGCTGTTCCGATCAGCCAATCAGAATTTATGGTGCGGCCAGAAAAAAGCCCGCGGAGCGTTAACAGCCCTTTTACCGCCGAACTCCAAATCTAGGCCTTAGGGTTTATTTTATAGGTAAGTATTTAGATTTAAATAGGAATATTTTAGTTTATAAATGAATTAGATTAATTTAATATAAATTTAGTTAGGGTTAGATAGAGTTAATATAGTTAATATAAATACTATAGTAACTATATTAACTATATTAACCCTAATATAATTAGGGTTAATATAGTTAATATATATAATGTAATACCTATATTAACTATAATATACTTAGGGTTAATATAGATAATATAGCTGGCGGCGGGGTAGGTAGATTAAATTAGGGGTTAATCATTTTAATAGAGATGGCGGCGGTGTAAGGGGCTTACATTAGGGGTTAATAATTTTAATATAGATGGCGGCGGTGTTAGGGGCTCACTTTAGGGGGTTATAGATATAATATAGCTGGCGGCGGGGTACGGGAGCGGCGGTTTAGGGGTTAATAATTTTATTAGGTTGCGGCGGGGTAAAGGAGCGGCGGTTTAGGGGTTAATAGCTTTTTTATTGTTAGGCTAGTGAGGGGGGATAGCGGATAGAGGGTTAGACAGTGCGGGCTATGTTAGGGAGGCGTGTTAGACAGTGCGGGCTATGTTAGGGAGGCGTGTTAGACAGTGCGGGTGTTTTAGACTTTAGTCAGGTTTTATAGGCGCCGGCAGATTCTAACGTGGCGCAAGTCACTGGCGACGCCAGAAATTTGTACTTACGCAGATTTCTGGACATCGCTGGTTTGTGAGACTTACGGCACGTTAGCATCTGACGGCGATCTATATGGGATGGCTCGAGTTGCGAGCTGAAACTGCGGGCGACGCCGGTTCCCTCGCTTGCGCCGCAAACTGCGATCGATATCGGATCGCGCCCCTGAGATCTCATATCTTTGAGCCTTTATAACTTTTTTGTGCAATTTTTTTTGGAATACTTTTTATTAGATATTGTTATTATGTACTCTGTAATGCATTTTTGTTGTGTTTTGTGCAACTTTTTTGTTTCATGAAACAGTTAACCAGAGCTATGAGGAATCCAGTAAACATTCTAGCATAGTTTGCGATTGCGCTGATGCGTTCACATTTACTTTCAACTTATATAATGAGGAGTAAACCCAACACGCGCAAACAGCCATGATAAACCACTTTTCACTCGCTTGTAAGCATTAACGCGCCACTCATAAACTGGCCCCATGTGTGCTGTTTTTCTTTCTCTTTGATGAAATCGGACAAACATTTTACTTACTGCAACATAGTGTCACATTGGACTATTCTCATTTAAGGATCTGTTCCAAAATTATTTAACTTTTATTATCTTTAACTTTATTATCACACAATTATTGTATTTTTTATAAATTAACATATACTTTTAAAGCCTAAAGACGTCAATAGTACATTACCTAAGACATGCAAAATATACATTTCCCTATTTGTGCTGTTGACAAAACAAACTATTCCAGTGTGTGAGTAGGAGGGATTTGTTTGCGATTCAGTGCTTGTGATTCAGACAGAGCATAGAATTTAATTTTTTTTTCCAGTTTATCAAATACATAGGTAGGTGTCACAAGCACTACATGGCAGAAAATAGTGCTACCATCTTGTGTTCTTCCAAATGGATAACATTCTTGTAGGACTGCTGTGATTCCGTACTGCAGACACATGCCCACGCCTGATCTTACCTCCCTGTTTTTTTTTCAACAAAGGATATAAAGAGAATAAAGAAAATTTGATGATAGAAGTAAATTATAAAAGTTGCTTAAAATTGCATGCTCTATCTCATGTATGCATCTCAATGTTAAAGCCATTTTGCCAGCCTTTTTTCTCATGTCTTTGAGCCCTTATAACTTTTTTGTGAAATATTTTGTGAAATAATTTTTTATTTTTTTTAAATATTTTTATTAGATTTTCAAATAAAATAAACAAGAACAGCAATAGTACTACCAATGCGTACAATTTCAACGGCATAACATAAACAGTGGATACTTAAGGAAGCACAATGTGTGCGTTAAATAAACATACAAACATACGCAACCCCTGTATCCAGTATAGGGGGTTATCAAAGTTGTTCACTTTAATCTGATGTGAGTGGGGGAGGGAGAGGGGGGGTGAAGGGATCATCTGGGAAGAGGGAAGGGGGAACAAGACCTAGGGCAAGGGGCATGAACCTAACAAGGACTCCAGGCTTAACGTAGTAGGTGTGGGACGGTGGACTGATGCTACTAGGGGAAGATAGGCTGTCTTAAGTCTCAAAGCTAGGGATCCATAAAATGTCGAACCCATTCTTCCATTCTGCCCAAATTAGTTCAAAGAAGTCAACTCTCCCCTTGGAGTAATAAATAATCTTTTCCATAGAGTAAATATAGGCCATGGTTTGAGTAATGTCAGACCAAGGGGAGGGGCTAGTTCTCTTCCAAGCTCTGGCGATGTTAAGCTTAACAGCTGAGAGAAGGTAAATACTTAATGAAGCGTAGTTTCTGGGCAATTTACAAGTACCTACGTGGAGTAGGGCAACTTCTGGGGTTCTGGGGAGAGAGATACCCATGCTCGCTAGCGTTGTGAAGCACTTGCTCCAGAGGGGCCTCAGCTTGGGCAGCTCCACCAAATGTGTGTCATGTCACCTATCATACCGCAACCCCTCCAACAGATAGGAGATGCCCCGGGGAAGATTGCAGCCAGTCTAGCAGGCACATAATACCATTGTGTGAGCAATTTAATATGTCTCATGCATAGTGACACAGTGAAGGGTTTTATTCGTTAGAAGCAGTGTACGGTGCCATTCTTTAGTGGGGGCAGGGAACTCAAGTTTCTGTTCCCATTTAGCGATATGTATTGCTTTATCTGCAGGGGCCGCACCCTCCATGATAGAGTAATGGAAAGATAGTGGCTTTCCCAACATCAGTCCCTGTTGCCATCTGGACTCCCAGATGGTTAATGGCCGTGAAAGAGACAGTTTAAAACCCCAACTAGTCAAAAAGCTGAGGACCCTGACATATTCGAAGTTCATATAGGGCGGAGGAGGTGACGAACTACCTATTTGATCAAAAGGTACAAATTAATCGCAAGTGGGCGATGACCAAATGTCTGCCACTCTCGAAACGCCTAGTCTCAACCATACCGTTGGGTGTGAGTCAGGGAGACCAGAGAAGAGGCCAGTAATTGCAGTGATAGGGGACGGATGAGGGGCCACTTGAGGGTAATGTCTCAGCTGCTCCCAAATGGCTAGGCATTCCCGAATCAGCTGGTTCTCTATTCCTAGGGATCTCCTGCAATGTGGAGGGGTCCATATCAAATCCCTCAGGGTGAGGTCAAAAGGTAGGGAGGCCTGTTCGATCGACCTCCACCTACTATCAGAGTCCTTTACACCCCACTGGGTAATATGCATGAGCATGGCAGCCTCGTAGTATCTGGATATAGATGGAGAAGCCACCCCACCATGCATTCTGGGGTACTGTAGAAGTTTATGAGCGACTCGTGGAGGTTTATTCTGCCATATGTATTTGGTGCATGCACTTTGAAACTGAGTGAGAAGGGATCTAGGCACTCTGATAGGTAGGCACCTCATAATAAATGTTAGTTTGGGGAGATAGCTCATTTTGAGGGCTGTTATCCGACTCAGCCAAGAGATACATCAGTAGTTCCACTGCTTGGTCAAAGTATGCAGTTCAGTCAAGAGGGGCTTATAGTTATCCGTTATTAAGTTGGGGATGGAGTTAGACAGCTTAACTCCTAAATGGGAGATATATGCATTATTAACAACAAAATTGTATTTATCTCATAGGGTGTTGGTAGTGTTCTCTGAGAAACCCTGCGTGTAGATTTCCGATTTGTTTTGATTTAATCTATAAAAGGAGATGTCACTAAAGGTGTCTAATAAGGATAAAAGCCTAGGGAACTCTCTTAAGGGGTTTGCAGAGAATATGGTGGTGTCATCTGCAAACAGAGCCACCTTGTGTACTGTTCCATGGAGGGTGACTCCAGATATCTCTCTATCCTCTCTGATGGCAGCCGCTAGGGGTTCTATAGCGAGCGCGAATAGAATGGGTGAAAGAGGGCATCCCTGCCGGGTGCCGTTTGAGATAGGGAAGGAGGCGGAGTGAAACCCCAGACCACTAACCGAGGCCGTGGGGGCCGAGTACAAGGCACGCACCGCTTGTATGATATAAGTCGGGACGCGGAAGGTCGTTAATACCTCCCAAAGATATTCCCACCGAACCCGGTCAAACGCTTTCTCAGCGTCAAGAGAAAGCACAGCTATTGGTCTATTAAGTCTTTTGGCTTCGAGGAGAATATTAAGGAGTCTCCTTGTGTTGTCCTGGTCTTCCCTTCCAGGTATAAAACCAGGGTTAATGAGCGCAGGGAGAAGTTTCGTGAGCCTATTGGCCAGAATTTTTGCGTATATTTTAACATCGGTGTTGATCAAAGAGATGGACCTGTAACTAGTGCAGAGAGTTGGGTCCTTGTTGGGCTTAAGAATTGTAATGATGGAGGCCTCAAGAAACTCACCTCAAAATTTACCCTCACCCATAGCTAGGTTGTAAAATCTTGTCAGGATGGGTGCAATCTCCTGCAGATATGTCTTATAAAAGATTGCAGTGAAACCGTCAGGCCCTGGGGCCTTGAGGGATTTCAGGTTCTTAATAACAAATTTAACCTCTTGAAGCGTAATCGTAGGCTTCGTTTACCAAAGGTGTTTAGGGGTTAAGGGCAAGGGAAGGTTAGTGGGGAGGGTGGTGGGTACAAGGAGGAGGGTCAAGGGGGGGGACTGGTGGAAGTAGTCCACCTAAGTAGGACCCAAACGCGGGTTCCAAAGTCTGGGGGGGGAGCTAAACCAAACTAGCAAGCTAGGGCTAATAAACGCATAGCCCCGATATCTATGGATATACAAGGTAGGTCTTCAAATACAGCAATCCAGCCAGGAACCAGCCAGCCCGCATTTTATACAACAGTTGAACAGAAACATTTGCATACAGATAAAGTATATCAACAAGAATCAATTAACACATGAGTAGATATAACAGTAGGGTATCAGGTAGGTGAGGCTTGAGGCCTTGGAGTGTGGTCAGGGGGATTGGGTTTTTGGTGCTTGGACCTCTGCTCTTTGACGGACCATGCTGGAGCCAAGACACGTAGCTTAGAATGGGCTACCGTCTGAGATTCCACTGCAGCTTGCAGGCCCCAATTAGCCAGGAGAGTACTGCCCACAGAAGGAGAAGAAACCACATGAGTCTGGTTGTCTTTTGTCACAATTAGTTTAGTGGGGAATCCCCATCTATATTTAATGTTAGCCTTCCTAAGTTGTGCAGTGATAGGGGCATATAATCTGCGTTGTTGCAACGTGTGTGATGAGAGTTCCGGAAGAAGCTGAACATCCTTAAAGTTGTCAGGTAGAGTAGGTTTATTGTAGGACGCCTGCATCAGGCGGTCTTTGAATTTGAAGTTATGAAAGCAGACCACCACATCTCTTGGCCTGTCAGATGACATTGACCTCGGCCTGAGGGCCCTGTGCGCTCGCTCCATGGCGTGGTTATCGCCCTCCAAGGGGCCAAGTAGAGCAGTGAAGAGTGATATGAGAAATTCTTGTAAATCACCTGGTAGTACTGACTCAGGTATGCCTCTGAACCGTACATTATTTCTTCTGGCCCTATCTTCCACATCGGCCAGTTTTAATTTGAGCTGGGAAATCTGTTCTGCCAGACATTCAGCGTATGCTAGGAGGTTTGAGTTATCTGTAGCGAGGTCGTCATGTTGCCTCTCCAGGGTGTCTAGCCTGTCACCCATCTCGCCTATGTCTTTCCTGAGTTCTGCTGAGCTCCTCTGGATCTCAGCTGTAATGGATTTAGTTTGAGCCGCAAGCATCTTCTGTAATGTGCTCTCCGTGATGTAATGGTTTAAGTGAGCTCCTGATTGAGAACTCGATTGGGAGTCCTCATCTTGCGACTCCGGGTCACTTACTTCCTTCCGCAGAGGAGGAGGATCCTTTAGGGGTTGAGAGAAATGGTCAAGCACAGTTTTCTTGATTGCTGCAGGAGTTCTAGGGTTCCTTCTAGATGCATGTGGCATGATTAATACCTTTAGAGTGCTCCAGCAGATTTATAGTATGAACCACCCTGACCACTCCGGGACCTGAAAATAACTGTTAAAACAATAGGTCTGCCAACCAAATGTTACAACATCCAAGGCTGATTAATTCAATAAAATACTGCAAAAGGGAGAGAGAGCGGGGCTAGGTACAACCCACCAATGGTGTCAACACTTAGAACATGATGGCTTATTACTGAGCCAGCAGCTCAGAAGGAATCGGTTTTATAAAGCAACTCAAATAAATGGGGGGGACCCCAGGGACCCCCATGCACCTCAGGGAGGGGGATACGACCAAAAGGAAGGGTAAAGGGCAGAAGACGTGACCAACCCAGACAAGCTGGGCCGGAAAGGGGGAGGTGCGGGGGGAAGCCAGGAAGGCGGGTCCATACCCTAAGACACTCAGGCAATCAGCGCCCCCTGTGATGTAGAGGGGAACTTAACAAATTAGTAAGAATGCAGTATCTACACAGATTTTATGAAGAGGCACAGAAATCGGTTGACTGAGCCAGTAATTCAGGAACAGTGTAAGCTGAACTTGTTGAGTGGGTCGACTTCACGCCGGATAAGCGATAGTGACCAAACGTCAGGTCGTCAAGAGATTACAAGCACGGCAGAAGAGCCACCCAACAAACTTCAGAGTGCCCCCTCTGGACTCAGGGAGAGGGGGATACGACACAAAGGAAGGGAGTGGGTAGATGGAAGTGACCAGCCCACCACGTGAGTGGGCCGGAAAGGAGGAGTCCTAAGGGGGTCTCTACAATATTGCCACACAAATCATATCTTCAGCAAAAACTCAAAGCATGTAAACTGCAAAGAAAAATTAGGCTGTTAAATGTACAATGTGTAGCATGTAAACTGTAAAGAGAGATTAGTCTGTTAAATACAAAATATGGAACTCAGCTCTAAGTCAGTTGCTCGAGTTACCCAATGTGGACACACCAACCGGACTGGCAAGGTGGGGGTGGGGGGGCGAGGGGTAATCACATAAATGATATATTTGCAATATCTCTTACACAGCTGGTTCTGGGTAAATCCTATGTTAAAAGGGGTGTGGGAGAGAGTTAGGTATGTGGAGAAGGGGATTGGGCTGACAAATATTCAACATATACAGAATATAGAGAGTAGCACAGGAGAATGAACTACCTCTGCCCTTACAGAACTGCCTCTCAGCTCAGGGAAAGGGGATACCTCCAAAAGGAAGGGGAAAGGGGAGTGGAAGTGACCAACCTAGACTAGCTAGGCCGGAAAGGGAGAGCTTTGAGGAGTTAGTACTTGAAAACATACTTGTCTAGATTTCAGCTAGGCTAATTACTGTAGGTAAGACCTGCGAGGAGTAAAAATGATTAGGAAAGCAGTAAAATAAGACAACACTCCACTTTGGGCTAAAAACCCAAAGGCACATAAGCTGTCGCAGCAGCCATAAACTGAATTGTAACAATCAGAATTGGTGTAGCCAAGCAGGTTTTACAGCTATAGAAGGGGGCGAATATGGTTTATTCCCTGGTGATTAGGGGATAGAGATAATAGCTCCAGAGTGCCTGATTATTTTGAGGGTACTTGCAGGGTAAGTAAGTTCTCTGGAGAAGTACGTTGGCAGTCTTTGTTATATTTCAGGGCCAGAGGGAAGCAGAGGTGTGATGTCTCCTCTCACCAAGAATCCTACTCTCCTACCTATCCTTGTTAACTGTCCAGGGAGAAGTGATTCAATGCAGGCTGGTGTAGAGTCACTGTTTTAATGTGTTGGGTGAAATAGGACAGAGTTTAGCACCATCTCAGTTATTAAGCAGACAGCTGTATTTTGTTAGTGGCCCGTAGCTTTTCTAAGCCTCTGTGAGGAGCATGTGAGATGGATATATGTAATAGGAGGTGTAGATATGTGACTGCTCATAAACTATGTCACATAAGGGTTTAGGGCATTCAGGTACACACTGACAGGTAGGTTTGGTGGTCTAGGGAACCCCTTTAGAGTACTACCCCAGTGTTCAGAGTTTGTTGCTGCTTAGGGCCTCCGGTCAGGAGTTAAAATGGTGCCTTTTCGTGCCCTTTGCGGCCTAAGAGTGAGTGTGTTTGTTCAGGTGTATAATGAAAGGCCATTGGCCGGCTTACCCACTGGACCTCCAATATGGCCCTGAGCGGTTGTCAGCGATGTCCTCAGCTCACGGTGAGTCTAAAATTAATCTCTCCTCCACAACCGCAACTTGAATCAGCCGTGGGGTCGCAGCTTAGGAGCGGCTTGTACAATAGAGAGTGAGTTGACTCTCCCTGGGGAGCAAGATGATCTCACCATCCGGAGCGGAGCCCCGACCCTCCGGACTGAGCCTCTGCACTGCGGTCAAATTTGTCTACCGCCGCGGCCCAAGTTGCCCTGCACAGAGGAAATGCGCAGCTTCCTTGCAGCTCCTCCCGACTTTCTGAAGTATACCGACCACTGGGTGTCAGATTCTGGGCTCTTGGACTGTTCCTTAGCTTGTCTCCACAGTCGCCGGAGCGGAGCCCCGACCCTCCGACGGGTGCTATATGCGGCTAGCACCTCCACTCCTTCTGTTTTCTGCTTAGGACCGTTGCCGTTATGCAAACCACTTAAGAAGTTTGTAAAAGTCCTCTATCAGTGCCAAAGTAGCTGCCAGGAACAAAACCAGGGCAAATAGCAGCAAATTAAGGCATAAAATACACGTTTTCTGATATACTTAAGCAGAGCTCCTTCTCAGTGCATCTAACTCGCTCGGCAGCTAGCTCCGCCCCCCCTGTGAAATCATTTTTATTATATGGTGTTATTATCAGTGTAATTTGTAATGTATTTTTGATGTGTTTTGTTTAAAAAGATAGATAATGCCTTTACTACCCATTAACCAGTTTTGCACAACCAACATTGTTATATTAATATACTTTATAACATTTAGACCTCTAAATTTCTGCCTGTTTCTAAGCCACTACAGACAGTCTCTTATCACATGCTTTTTTATTTACTTTTGAGTTTGATGTCCCTTTAATTCAGAGCCATTAATGAGATACCTTATTGTTTGCTTCTGTTAAAGGGGTGGTAGGAGTGGAAATATATATAATATTTAAGTCTAACAGTGCAACCCCCACCACTTGTAGAGGGTCAGACCATACTCCCAGCTGCCTTCCCCAGTGTGTATCAGGGGCTCTTACACATGGTGCACACCCGTACATGTGCAGACGGTCAGACCAAGCACTCTGCCAAGGGTTCATACCAACACAGCAAGGAGAAGGTGCAGGACCTCAAAAGCTTTCTGCCTGTCCAGGAAGCTCCCTCCCCACCGCTGTACACTGCATGCTGGGAAATATAACACAGAACTGCAGTGGCACAATACTGAGTGTGAAATAGTAAACTACAATATCCAGCTTGCTATGTAACTCCCAGCATAGATATCTGGTGTGGCAAGTTTTTCTAAGGAATCTCGTCAGTACTGTGAGGTTCCTCAAATAATTTTAGAAAGACAAATTTTTTTGCATGATTTCTCTTCATGCTGGCGAGTTTTTGATTATCAGGAGCAAACTCATGATTACAAGGTTACTTAGATAAATAAAAATAAAAAATCATATTTGTGTTACAATTAATTGCTACAGTGTATAGTGTAACTGGGGTATATTCCTGTCATTATCTAATTATCTACTTACAGTAATAAAGGAAATGTTCCTACTCAGTTAATGATCTAATAAAATATATATATATATATCTCAATCTCTGTAAAACCAATTTTTTCTTTTGTGATTTAGACAGAGCATACATTTTAAAAAAAGGCAGACAAAGAGCTTTAACATAGAGATTCAAAATATGTATATGTGTGTATAATATATATATATATATATATATATATATATATATATATATATATATATATATATATATATGTGTGTGTACATATCTATTTATGTCTTTATATGTGTATATATGCATTAACAGACAAATATACACATATAACACATAAATACATATGTACACAAATATTGGGGCCTAATTATCATATCATAATTTTATATAAACTGGGCCAATGAAACTAGTAATTCAGCTAAGGGGGATAGATTTTTAAATGTACTCAGGGATAACTTCTTGTCACAATTAATAGAGGAGCCAACTAGAAGTAAAGCTATATTGGATTTAGTACTATCAAACAATACAGATATAATATCAAACATAGAAGTCAAAGAACATTTGGGTAACAGTGATCATAACACGGTCACATTTGAAATCTCTTTTCATAAGATTGCGAGTTTTGAGCGATATAGGGAAATTAACGACCGCAGCATTTTCACCTCCCTATAAGAGCTGCTATTACAGGTTTTAAAAAAGCAGGCTTGTGCAGGCGATATGGTGGCGTTGAGCTCCATACCGCACCGAAATCAAGCGCTGCTTTGACGTGCTCGTGCATGAATTCCCCATAGACATCAATTGGGAAAGCCAGCAAAAAAAAGCCTAACACCTGCAATCGCGGAAACAAAAACTCAGTAACGCAGCCCCATTGATGTCTATGGGAAAAGAAAAAGTTACGTTTAATAAACCTAACACCCTAACATAAACCCTGAGTCTAAACACCCCTAATCTGCTGCCTCTAACATCGCTGCCATCTACATTACAGTTATTAACGCCTAATCTGCCGCCCCCAATATCGCCACCACCTACATACAGTTATTAACCCCTAATCTGCTGCCCCTCACATTGCCGCCACCTACATTAAAGTTATTAACCCCTAATCTGCCGCCCCCAATGTCGCCACCACTATACTAAAGTTATTAACCCCTAAACCTAACTCTAACGTAACCCTAAGCCCAAGTCTAACCCTAACGTAACCCTAACCCTAACACCCCCTAACTTAAATATAATTAAAATAAATCTAAATAAACCTTACAATTATTAACGTAATAATTCCTATTTAAAACTAAATACATACTTACCTGCAAAAAAAACCCTAAGCTAGCTACAATATAACTAATAGTTATTTTGTAGCTATCAAGTTTTATTTTTATTTCACAGGTAAGTTTGTATTTATTTTAACTAGGTAGACTACATTTACTAGCTACCTAGTTAAAATAAATATAAAGTTACCTGTAAAATAAAACCTAAGCTACCTTACAATAAAAACTAACATTACAATAAAATAAAATAAATTTAATTATTAAAATACAATTTTCTAAAAACACACACTAAATTACAAAAAATAAAAAAACACATTAGCAAAAATAAAAATGAATTACTCCTAATCTAATAGCCCTATCAAAATAAAAAAGCCCCCCCAAAATAAAAAAAAATCCCTAGCCTACACTAAACTGCCAATGGCCCTTAAAGGGCCTTTTGCGGGGCATTGCCCCAAAGAAATCAGCTTTTACCTGTAATAAAAAATACAAACACCCCTCAACAGTAAAACCCACCACCCACCCAACCAAACCCCCCAAATAAAAACCTATCTAAATAAACCTAAGATAAACATTGCCCTGAAAAGGGCATTTGGATGGGCATAGCCCTTAAAAGGGCATTTAGCTCTTTTACATTGCCCAAAACCCTAACCTAAAAAAAACCCACCCAAAAAAAACTTAAAAAACCTAACACTAACCCCCGACGATCCACTTACAGTTATCGAAGTCCGGACATCCATCCTCATCCAGCTGGGAAGTCCTCATCCCAGCAGAAAGAAGTCTTAATCCAGACGGCATCTTCTATCTTCATCCATCCGGCGTGGAGTGAGTCCATCTTCAAGACATCTGGCGCAGAGCATCCTCTTCTTATAGTCGTCATTGTAAAATGAAGGTTCCCTTTAAGTGACGTCATCAAAGATGGCGTCCCTTACATTCCTATTGGCTGAAAGATTTCTATCAGCCAATAGTGATTAAAGGGGAAAAAAATCCTATTGGCTGTTGCAATCAGCCAATAGGATTGAGCTTTCATCCTATTGGCTGATCCAATCAGCCAATAGGATTGAGCTATCATTCTATTGGCTGTTCCAATCAGCCAATATGATGAAAGCTCAATCCTATTGGCTGATTGCAACAGCCAATAGGATTTTTTCCACTTTAATTCCTATTGGCTGATAGAAATCTTGCAGACAATAAGAATGTAAGAGACGCCATCTTGGATGCTTCATTTTTCAGCGACAACCATAAGAAGAAGATGCTCCACGCCGGATGTCTTGAAGAGGGACCTGCTCCGCGCCGGATGGATGAAGATTGAAGATGCCGTCTGGATGAAGACTTCTTTCCACTTGGATGAGGACTTCGGCGGGTGGATGAAGATCGAAGAGGCTGCATGGATGAAGACTACTTGCCGCTTGGGTGAGGACTTCGCCGGATGGATGAGGATGGATGTCCGGACTTCGATAACTGTAAGTGGATCATCAGGGGTTAGTGTTAGGTTTTTTAAAGGGTATTTTGGGTGGGTTTTTTTAGGTTAGGGTTTTGGACAATGTAAAAGAGCTAAATGCCCCTTCTAAGGGTAATACCCATCCAAATGCCCTTTTCAGGGCAATGTTTAGCTTAGGTTTATTTAGATAGGTTTTTATTTCGGGGGTTTGGTTGGGTGGGTGGTGGGTTTTACTGTTAGGCGGTGTTTTTTTTTTTTTTTTTACAGGTAAAAGGCTCCAGAGCATTCGGCCACGCTATCCCTACTTTCTGGAACTCTTTACCGTGCGCAATCAGAGAGGCACCGTCCTTACAGACTTTTTAAAAAAAGCTAAAGACCCACCTCTTCCATCAGGCATTCAGTCCGCTTATCTGACCTTCAGAAACTCCTAACTTTCATGTCTTATGTTGGTATATTTGTAAAGTGCTTTGAGTCTCACAGGGAGAAAAGCGCTATATAAATCGCAAATTATTATTATTATATATAAAAGAGCTGATTTCTTTGGGGCAATGCCCTGTAAAAGGCCCTTTTAAGTTTAGTGTTGGTTAGGTTTTTTTTTTTTATTTGGATTACGAGTAAATCATTTTTATTTTTGATAATTTCGTTTTTTATTTTTTGGTAATTTAGTGTTTATTTTTTTTGTAATTTAGTAAATTTATTTTATTAATTTAATTTATTTCATTGTATTGTAATGTTAGTTTTTAGTGTAAGGCAGGTTAGGTTTTATTTTACAGGTAACTGTATTTATTTTAACTAGATAGTTAGCAAATAGTTAATAACTATTAGTTATATTGTAGCTAGCTTAGGGTTTTTTTACAGGTAAGTATGTATTTAGTTTTAAATAGGAATTATTTAGTTAATAATTGTAAGGTTTATTTAGATTTATTTTAATTATATTTAAGTTAGGGGTTGTTAGGCTTTAATATATTTATGTAGAGTTAGTGATGTTGGAGGTCAGAGGTTTAGTGGTTAATAATTTATTTTAGTATATTTTGTTGTGGGGGCTTGCGGTTTAGTGGTTAATAGGTTTATTATAGCGGCGGTGTGGGCGGACGGCAGATTAGGGGTTAATAATTTTATTTTAGTGTTTGCAATGAGGGAGGGCGGCGGTTTAGGGGTTAATAGATTTATTATAGTGGCGACGATGTCAGGGAGCTGCAGATTAGGGTTAATAAATTTATTTTAGTGTTTGCGATGCGGGAGGGCCTCGGTTTAGGGGTTAATAGGTAGTTTATGGGTGTTTAGTGAGTTTTATGCTACAGATTTGTAACGTAAAACTCATAACTACTGGCGGTACAGATCTTGTGGTTATAGGATGTACCGCTCACTTTTTGGCCTCCCAGGCAAACTCGTAATCGAAGTCCCATTGAAAAAGGACTATTTTAAAAGTCTGATACTGACGTTGCGTGACGGCCAAAAAGGTGTGTGGTACACCTATACCTACAAGACTTGTAATAGCAGCGTTAGGGAAAAAGCAGCGTTATGAAGCATAATGCTGCTTTTTCACTCATAACGCCAAACTCGTAATCTAGCTGTAAGACTTTTAACTTTAAGAAAGCAAAATTCAACTATTTAAGAAAATCATTAAATAACATAAATTGGGACAAAGTATTCTCTAATAAAAATACAGAGGATAAATGGATAACATTTAAAACTTTGTTAAATAAATAAACATAAAAAAAATAAAAATAAAAATAAAAAATCCAAGCCAATGTAGCTAAATAAAAATGTGTTAAGGAAAATTATGTAGGGCATTTAAATTATACAAAGAAAATAGTACTGTCTCAACATACCATATTTATAAGGAATGTAAGAATGCATGCAAAAAAAAATCAAATTAGCCAAAATTGAAAATGAAAAATTAATTGCAAAGTATTCTAAGTCCAACCCTAAAAGGTTCTTTAAGTACATAAATAGCAAAAAATCCAAGAAGGACAATATAGGTACATTAAAATGCGTGGAGGGTAGCATGATTAACAGTGACAGGGAGAAGGCTGGGGTACTAAACCAGTTCTTTCCTTCAAATAGGATACATCCCACAAACAAAGGCACTACTCTGGCTTTTTCTCTAAATTACACTAGTAGAGGGGTGAATGAATATTAAATTCCCCAAAGGTGAAAGAGAAAATGGTGCTTGTGCATAAGCAATTAATATAAACACATAAGAGAAATGACACAGAGAAATGTCAATTCTCAGAAAGTATGCACCTGTAGCACTCTAGGCCCTGACTAGAGGACAGAGAAATTCTTAACAGGATTTGTAAAATATAACTTTTAGTAATTAAAAATAAAAAACCAAAGACATTTGGTTATATGACATACAAGTTAAAAACGTCACAGATACAGGTTAACGTTATAATGTGTATAAAGAGACTCACTATATAAGTTTATTCAGCCTATATAGATTTATGGTAAATGTGATCTCAAATTTAAATGTTATAGTTGCTTTCTATGAGATCATAACATATCCCAAAAGTGGGTATAGTATTGGATCACAGTAGTTAGCTGCAAAAAAATAATGAGGTAATGTATATACAGAGGGTTCCTGCTTTATTATTTGGTCATAACTGATGTTACTAGTATGTTTAAGATTAAAATAAACCACCAGAAAGTAACCCACTCCTTCAAAAGAATTTCTTTATTATGATATATTGATGATATGGTGTGTCAATTGAATAGTTTTTATAGTCACAGTTATGATTATAACCTCAAAGATCAGGTATGTATGAGAATCTTTGGTCACCCTATAAATGCTTTAAATAGTCACCAATGTTAATTTGTAACATCGATCTGCCAGATCCATGACAGTATAGACGTATGTTTGAGGTATAGCAATTTGTTTTATTGTAATTCATCAATAGTGTGTGTTTGATATAAACTTGGTTCACAATATAGCCACACTCATCAGGTGAGTCTATATTTAACAGTATTAACAATGTTTAGGACTTGTAACGATTAAGGGAGTTATTCTCTGTGACAAATGTTTTCTATATCAGGAATTAAATCTATTCTTTGACTCTGGGTCTGAATCTCGCTATGATAGATACTAACAGTATCAATCTTGTTACAACTAGTATCTTTAGTATCCAGTTAAATTTGTGTATATGTATCACTCCGTCATGCATTTCCATAGCATTTAATCATCGGCTTGTTCAAATCGGTTAACTTAAACTGTCAAAAATACAGTCATCTCTTGAACATTGTCACAGCTTCAGCACAGAGATCTTTGCTCTCGATAGCCCTTGTACAGTTTAATAACCACCCATTTGTGTAGTAGTTATGTAGCGTAGTCAGGTGAAAGTCTATCAATTATAATAATTCTATATTGATATAGATAGACAAATACAGCTGTCCAAGTCTGGCACAACCCAGATTTAGGTGCAATATCAATTGTAATAGTGTAAAGGTTCTTAAGCAAAGTGGCAAAGTGTATATACATACATAAGATTGACTTGATCTGGTACTACTCTAAATGGTCCTAATACACTTTATGAACCACCCGTCTGTGTAGCAACTGGCCTGTGTTCGTAACATGCATAACGTAATCAGGTGTGAGTCCTTCTGTAGTAATTATTATAGGTTAATGTGGATAAATACACACAACTATCTAAGTCTGGCACAACCCAGACTATAGTAAAGTATTAACTATAGTAGTAATATGGTAATAGTAACATTAAAGCTAATATCTCGCCCTATTGGGCTCAATAGCACGAAATGTGTCAGTGGAGAGCTGTGAGCCTGTTCACGCTCTTGTTATGTGTTTATTTTAAAAGCCAGATACCGGTTTAACTAGCGATCAATGTCTCTGAATCATTCTCTGTAGTTAATACTGCTAATAGTCCGGGTTGTGTATGTATATAAACTATGGTGCGCGGACAAAATTCCGACGGACAAAATGCCGAAGCACATTCGTCCGTCAGACATATGTCCGAGATACACTGCTTCCGACTGCACGTCGAATAGCACAATCACGCAATCACGTAATTGCGTAATTGTCATCAGTAAAAAAGTGGAGAATTTAAATATATATTGTGGCTACTGAGGTAAAAAAACAACACAAACACTTAAATAAATTTTAAAAAAACATCAAATTAAAAAAATGGAGTTCATAAAGACGTGTAAAGGAGGAAGAAAAATGTTATATGAAGGTTATGCATACACTGTAGACAAAAAAAAGAAAATGTAACATATTGGAGATGTGAAAAAAAGGTTTTTGTGGAGGAAGGCTAAAAACCATTAATGATATAATTGAAAAAGATGCATCAAATCATTCACATCCACCTAATGCAGCAAGAATTTTATCTATGAAAACAATTGAAAAAATAAAAGAAGTTGCTAAAAATTCAGAAGAAGTAACATCAAGCATAATACAAAATTGCACATCTAATTTCCCCCTTGAAGCAGCAGGAGCTCTACCTAAAAAAGAAACTCTTGCCAGAATGGTACGTCGACATTGAACAACACCAAATGGAAACATTTTAAATGATGATTTAAGAAAAACATCCAGAGGAGAAGATTTCATCATGTACGAAAGTGAAAATTTAATCATTCTGTCTACTAAAAAAAATGTAGATCTTCTTTCAAAAAAACAACACTGGCTCTGTGACGGAACATTTGACTCAGCTCCTTTAGGCTTTCAGTTGTATACAATACATGTTTTAATAGAAGATAACCATACCATACCATTAGTATACTGCATATCAAAAAATAAAAATCAGGAAACTTATAATTTAATTTTTAGTATTATAAAAGAAAAAAATCCAGATATCAATCCTATATCAATTACAGTAGATTTTGAAAGAGCAGCAATAAATTGCATGACAAATTTTTTACAAAATACAATAATTTATGGATGCTTTTTCCATTTTTCCCAATGCCTGTGGAGAAAAATACAATCTTTGGGCTTAAAAATATGGTATAATAATGAAAAAAATGCTCTGATCATAAAATGCTTAGAAGCATTAGCATTTGTGCCAGTGGAAGATGTAGTTGAAACATTTAATGACTTTGTAAAATCAATAGAAAAACAAAACAGTAACATTTTATCTGAATTTTTAAATTATTTTGAAAAAACCTGGAACAAGGTACAAGAAGAAAACCTACTTTCGATATTACGATGTGGAACACTTTTGAAAGAACAAAACTAGGGTTACCTAGAACAAACAACTCTCTAGAAGGATGGCACAGAGCATTTGACCAACGAATGTCTATAACCCACCCAAGCATTTGCAGACTAGTTTCAAAAATAAGAAAAGAACAAGCAGAATGGGAGTTAACAATTGAAAAAATTGATTCTGGAGTTGAACTGAGAAAACAAAAAAAAAAAATATGAAATCATAATGAAAGTTTTAGAAAAATACAGTCAATACTCAAGATTAGACTTTTTAAAGGCAATAGCACATAATATATAAGATTTACTTAAATAAATCATTGATACAATCTAAAATTTTCTGTTACAATCAGTGACTCGGGCGCCGCAACCGCCTCTGGGAACCTATCCATGGGTCCCTACCCTCACGATGTACTTTTAACACATAATATAATTATTATAATTATAATATTATATATTATAATTAATATGTTATATATAAGTTGATTTAATTGTCTTTTGTCAGTCCACTATTAAAAATGTTATAAATGTTATATATAAGTTGATTTAATTGTCTTTTGTCAGTCCACTATTAAAAATGTTATAAAACCGTGATTTTTAAGCTTCATTCCCACCCAGCAGCCGGATAAATGTCTTTCGGAATATTGTCCATCGGACAAATGTCCGTCGGACAAGCGTCAGTCGGATAACAGTCCGGCCACGATAAACTATATTCATATATAATACATATAATATACATATAATATAAAATATATGTATGTACAGTATATAAACAATGAGTTATTAGCTTTAATGTTATTTTTATCATATTTCTCAGTGTAATTTCTCTTGTGTGTTTACAGTTCTTTTCTTCAGTATACACAAGAGAGGAACCCATGGAGAATACTTTGGAACAAAATAGACCATGCCAGCACATACCATTAACTGGGTTATGTATAGAGGATATTAGGAAAAAACTGGATAATATTAAGGTAAATAAAACTCCAGGGCCAGATGGAATTTGACTAAGGGTGTTAAGGGAATTTAGCACTGTAAAAATGCATGCAAAAAACAATCAAATTAGCCAAAATTGAAAATGAAAAATGAATTGCAAAGGATTCTAAGTCTAACCCTAAAAGGTTCTTTAAGTACATAAAGGGTAGCATGATTAACAGTGACAGGGAGAAGGCTGGAAACCAGTTCTTTCCTTCAAATATGATACAACCCACAAACAATGGCACTACTCTGGCTTTTTCTCTAAATTAATTACACTAGTAAAGGGGTGAATGAATATTAAATTCCCCAAAGGTGAAAGAGAAAATGGTGCTTGTGCATAAGCAATTAGATATAAACACATAAGAGAAATGACACAGAGAAATGTCAATTCTCAGAAAGTATGCACCTGTAGCACTCTAGGCCCTGACTAGAGGACAGAAAAATTCCTAACAGGATTTGTAAAATATAACTTTTAGTAATTAAAAATAAAAAACCAAAGACATTTGGTTATATGACATACAAGTTAAAAACGTCACAGATATGGGTTAACGTTATAATGTGTATAAAGAGACTCACTATATAAGTTTATTCAGCCTATATAGATTTATGGTAAATGTGATCTCAAATTTAAATGTTATAGTTGCTCTCTATGAGATCATAACATATCCCAAAAGTGGGTATAGTATTGGATCACAGTAGTTAGCTGCAAAAAATAATGAGATAATGTATATACAGAGGGTTCCTGCTTTATTATTTGGTCATAACTGATGTTACTAGTATGTTTAAGATTAAAATAAACTACCAGAAAGTAACCCACTCCTTCAAAAGAATTTCTTTATTATGATATATTGATGATATGGTGTGTCACTTGAATAGTTTTTATAGTCACAGTTATGATTATAACCTCAAAGATCAGGTATGTATGAGAATCTTTGGTCACCCTATAAATGCTTTAAATAGTCACCAATGTTAATTTGTAACATCGATCTGCCAGATCCATGACAGTATAGACGTATGTTTGAGGTATAGCAATTTGTTTTATTGTAATTCATCAATAGTGTGTGTTTGATATAAACTTGGTTCACAATATAGCCACACTCATCAGGTGAGTCTATATTTAACAGTATTAACAATGTTTAGGACTTGTAACGATTAAGGGAGTTATTCTCTGTGACAAATGTTTTCTATATCAGGAATTAAATCTATTCTTTGACTCTGGGTCTGAATCTCGCTATGATAGATACTAACAGTATCAATCTTGTTACAACTAGTATCTTTAGTATCCAGTTAAATTTGTGTATATGTATCACTCCGTCATGCATTTCCATAGCATTTAATCATCGGCTTGTTCAAATCGGTTAACTTAAACTGTCAAAAATACAGTCATCTCTTGAACATTGTCACAGCTTCAGCACAGAGATCTTTGCTCTCGATAGCCCTTGTACAGTTTAATAACCACCCATTTGTGTAGTAGTTATGTAGCGTAGTCAGGTGAAAGTCTATCAATTATAATAATTCTATATTGATATAGATAGACAAATACAGCTGTCCAAGTCTGGCACAACCCAGATTTAGGTGCAATATCAATTGTAATAGTGTAAAGGTTCTTAAGCAAAGTGGCAAAGTGTATATAGATACATAAGATTGACTTGATCTGGTACTACTCTAAATGGTCCTAATACACTTTATGAACCACCCGTCTGTGTAGCAACTGGCCTGTGTTCGTAACATGCATAACGTAATCAGGTGTGAGTCCTTCTGTAGTAATTATTATAGGTTAATGTGGATAAATACACACAACTATCTAAGTCTGGCACAACCCAGACTATAGTAAAGTATTAACTATAGTAGTAATATGGTAATAGTAACATTAAAGCTAATATCTCGCCTTATTGGGCCCCATAGCGTGAAATGTGTCAGGGGAGAGCTGTGAGCTTGTTCACGCTCTTGTTATATGTTTATTTTAAAAGCCAGATACCGGTTTAACTATCGGTCGTTGCTCTCTGAATCATTCGCTGTAGTTAATAGTCCGGGTTGTGTATGTATATAAACTATATACATATATAATACATATAATATACATATAATATAAAATATATGTATGTACAGTATATAAACAGTGAGGTATTAGCTTTAATGTTACTATTACCATATTTCTCTGTGTCATTTCTCTTATGTGTTTACAGTTCTTTTCTTCAGTATACACAAGAGAGGAACCAATGGAGTATACTTTGGAACAAAATAGAACATGCCGGGGGGCAGAGCCAACTACGAAAGGATATGGACGCGTGTGTCATGAGCTCCTGGCTCTTTTATGTTATAACTATTTCTTTTTGGCGTCTACAATAACTTTTGTCAAAAGGGGTTCCTCTAATAATCTACAGTGTTGGGGACATTGAGAACTCTTGGATGGCAACATTTCGGTTTTGTGAGAGCACCAGCAGTGAAGATACGATAGAGGCCTTGGATAATTGGAGCCTGGCTGTGGCGCAGCTCCTGCAGGCTCATTTTGCTAGAGCTGACTCTACATGAGTGCTGTGTGAACATGGAGGCGGGAGTAGTTAAACCTTTACAGCCTGCTGATCGTGATGCCACCTTTGCCTTGATCTTAATTGATCCTGCTATCCACCAGAGCCGCTGCGATGTTGAGCAGGCTTCGGAGATCTCCTGCAGTAATCTTGATTCCCCAAAGCAGGGGGACATCCACGCTTATCAGTGTGGAGACCGGCGGAATTGGGATGCTGAAACTAGGAGGTGCACTGTTGCGGATCATGTTTCCCGATTGGCTACTGTTCCGACATGCTGTTTGGGGGATCCAGTCCTGGCGCCGGTCTTGCCTTCAAACACAATGTGCGTAGCTGGTATAGATGACGGCTCTGTCCGGGAGGTTCTCTTTCTGTGATGGCGATGGCAGTTCCAGTGTGGCAGAGACTTGCTTAAGGACTGTAGAGGCTATGTGCTGTGGATGCAGCATTTCGGCCCTAAATGGTCCTGCAGATAAAGCAGGGCTTCAGCTTTGTGGAAATCTTTTCACTGACCTCCGTACATATAAGGAGAAAATTGTAGTTGGGTAAACTGTTTTTTACTTGCAGATTGGAGCTGAAGTTTTAACATTTCCTTATGTGGTGGACTCTTTCTACTATTCAAAGGAAGACTTTTGCTTACTACAGTGTTCCAGTCAAAATCTCAACTCCTGATAGGGAAGTTTATCTCTGAATATAGCTAGCAGTTTTCAGTTAAAATTTTATGTACTTATATTATATATTCATGTGTTTTGCTTTTGGTAGCAAATTAAGATTGAAATGCTTCTCTTTTATACTTATCATTTACTGTAACTGTTTGAAGCTTGTAAGTTTATTTAGCTCATTTTAACTTATATTTTATGATGGCTGGTTGGTCCTGTGCGCCCTCTGTTTTGACAATTCGCCCTCATATATAAAAAGTTTGTATAATTATGCACTTGATCTTTTATAGCATAAAACTTGCCAGCTGATTTGGGGTCACAATTTGTATGTTTAGTGTAGGTGTTCATGATTACTATTTACTGTACTCTTAAGTTCTAGTTGGGCAACATTGTTTGTACACTTAATTCTTACTCATTCCATTGCATCCTTAGTTTTTATTTGGGCATTGTAATCCCATCACATAACTTAAAATGTAACATATATACGTTTGCAGTACACCCTAAGTATGGCCAGACCAGCTGTAATCATTATATTTTGGAGATATTTTTAGATTAGAGGCTTTAGATGTGTAGGCCGGTCCTATCCCTAATTGTCCTGCTCCTTAAGGTCCTGGCTATTAATGCTCTTTGGCTATTACTCTTATATTTCCTACGCTGGTAATGGCTTATCGTCATGTGTTCAATATTCTTATTTTTGTATTCAATCCATTTATGGGTAACAATGCATCACAGCTAATTCAGCCTTAGTACCATATCCCTACTAAAAGATTGCTTCAGATTTGCATATGAATGTGTCCATGGATGAAAATCTCATTTTAATATGCCAATTATTTTGTTTTCTGTCAAGACATAGTTATAAGATATATGTTTACGTACTCCAAATAGATACAGGTTGTTTTTACTCTTCTATACGAATGTTAAACTAGCAGAACCTTCCTTCCTTCCGTTATGGACTTTTTGTTTATTTATGCAGTACACCTGTTGCCGGGTGGAGGGCCCACACCCGGTTGGTATGGTTTATCACCGCCTAACACGGATATATTTCTGTTTATGCCGTACCAATATAGTCCACAGTATTCTTAGCTGCTTTGGAGTTAAGTACATTATTATTATGGGAATACTTTGATTTAGTATATATTTTTTCATCCTCTAATCCTTATTTTTTGGATGTTTATCACCATCACACTGTATATCCCTACTCTTTAACTTATGATAGCAATGGGATATGTTACCAGTTATATATATTACCAGTAGTGGCTGAATTTTTCTATATGCAACGATTCCCGCATATTGTTTGCTATACGAGTATAGGATGTAAGACACTTGCGTTGTAGACAGTAACCCCTGGTTAACTTTTACTATTGTTGTGTTACATATTACACCAGCGTAGTTTATATCTTATTTTACTATATTGAGCTTTATATGAGATATGTACTGTCAGTCAATTTGAAATTCAGAGTTTTAGTTAGATACAAGCTAGCTAATTAGTAACGGTCACGTAACTCCCTTAATTATCTTGTTACCCCTACCCCACAGGGCTCTCTAATTTCCTGTCTATGGCTCCATCTCCCCTCCCTCCCCCTCCCCTTCCCTCCCCCTCCATCTCCCTCTTTCCCTTCTTCCTCCCTTTCCCTCCTCCCTTCCCTCCCTTTTTTCCCCATATGAGACTCTGACACCTGGGGATGGTGTTTAGGGTTTTATAGCGTGGTCTGCCTCGATACATACCGCATTTTGAAGTTACCCTCCCCTATTTCATTTGCTTTTCTATTATAATATTTTGGACTCATATGGTATATAGAATTCCACCCCCCTTACTACAATGTTTGATTTTCAGTATAGATTGTACATTTGTCTATTATTATATACCAGTGCTTTTCTACTCTATGTTGTATTAAGGTTACAAAAAAAAAAAAAATGTGAGGTCTGCTCTTTTTTCTTTTTTTCTGTGACGTAACAGGATTGAAGATAGTTGAAGGGATTATAAGGGATTATATTGATGAGCATGTTCGTGTAAACAAGATTATGAGTTCAAATCAGCATGGTTTTATGAGAAATAGATCATGTCAAACTAATCTAATTAGATTCTATGAGGAAGTAAGTAAAAATATAGATAAAGCGGAATCAGTTGATATACTTAGATTTTGCAAAGGCGTTTGATACAGTGCCACATGACAGATTAATGCACAAAATTAAGGGACTGGGAATATCTGAAAATGTTAGCTCATGGATAAATAACTGGATAAAAGATAGGGAGCAACGAGTAGTAGTGAATGGATCATACTCAGATTGGACAAAGGTAATCAGTGGAGTCCCCCAGGGATCAGTACTGGGCCCTGTTCTTTTTAATATTTTTATTAATGACTTGGAGCAAGGATTAAATAGCAACATCTCTATTTTTGCAGATGATACCAAGTTAAGTAAGGTCATTAGGTCAGAGCAGGATGAACTTTTGTTACAAAGGGATCTGCAAAAATTAGAAGTATGGGCAGGTAAATGAAAATGAGATTTAATATGGAAAATGCAAGGCAATTTATTATTTAAATGGGACTAGACTTAGCCAAACAGAGGAGGAAAGGGATTTTGGAGTAGTAATAGATAACAAGCTAAAGATGGGTGCACAATGCAGGGCAGTGGCTTCAAAGGCTAATAAGATACTAGCATGTATTAAAAGAGGCATTGATTCAAGTGAGGAAAGCATAATGTTGTCACTATATAAAGCCCTGGTAAGACCTCACCTTGAGTATGGAGTGCAGTTCTGGGCACCGATTGCAAAAAAATATACTGCAGAACTAGAAAAAGTTCAGAGAAGGGCCACAAAGCTAATAAGGGGAATGGAGAATTTAAGCTATGAGGAGAGGCTAGCCAAACTGGGTCTGTTTTCTTTAGAAAAAAGGCACTTGAGAGGTGACATGATTACCTTATATAAATATATTCAAGGCCCATATAAAGAGATGGCAGAAGCTCTGTTTATTCAAAGAAAATTGTTTGTGACAAGAGGTCACAATTTAAGGTTGGAGGAAAGGAGATTTATCTTCTGCAATGGAAACGTTTTTTCACTGTAAGAGAAATACAATTGTGGAACTCATTACCAAAGGAGGTAGTGAATGTTAATACCCTAGATACATTTACAAATTGTTTGGATACATTTCTGTCTAGAAACAAAATTCATGGATATGATTGCTTGTACTAAATGGGTCATCTTTTAGTGGGATTATTTAAGCTTAACTGGAGCTTTTTGTAAGTATTTCATATTTGTATAGATTGAACTCGATGGACTTCGGTCTTTTTTCAACCTCATCTACTATGTTATGTTACTATGTTATGTTACTATGTTATAGTCCTAGCGGACATGATCCGATATTGCGGATCATGTCTGCGCACATCAATAAATGCCGACAGCATATGCTCTCTGCATTTATCATTGCATCAGCAGTTCTTGTGAACTGCTGGTGCAATGCTGCCCACTGCAGAGTTGCGGTTAATTGGCCACTAGCAGGGGGTGCCAATCAACCTCCTGCTAGCAGACAGGTTATGGAGCAGTGGTCTTCAGACCGCTGCTTCATAACTTCTGTTTCCGGCGAGCCTTCAGGGCATCAAGCTCCGTATGGAGCTTGATAAATATGCCCCATAGACATATATAAAGGTGCAGAGCCTTTTGCAGTTAAGTAGATGAAAACATGCAAAATCGTATTTATGCAATATTCATTTTTAATAAGGAGTTATACTGTGTATTTACTGTAAATATATTTCCCATTTCAGTGTTCCGCAGAATATCTACTTTGTATTTTTAAATAAATATTCATACATATATATATATATATATATATATATATATATATATATATATATATATATATATATATATATATATATATATATAAAAAATATATATATATATACAGGTGGCCCTCGTTTTACAACGGTTCAATTTACACCATTTCAGAATAACAACCTTTTTTTCCAGTCATGTGACTGCTATTGAAAAGCATTGAGAAGCAGTGCATTTATTAAAATAGCCAGTAGGTGGAGCTGTTCGCTTGTGTTGCAGCAAAGCCAAGCAAGCTGAAATTAATCATTTTAACCAGACCTGAGCTATCGAGCAGATTTCAAAGGAACAAGATCTTCCTGTCTTTGAATCAGTCCAAATTGGAATGCATAGAAAGAACTGTTTGCAGAAAAATGCAAGTGAAGTCTGTGTTGTGTGATTATTTTATTTGGTTTATAATGCTGCATAGCAAATGTTTTTGTTCATTTAACTTAGTTTAATTATATATTCTGTGTTGTGTGATTATTGTATTGGGCTTATAATGCTGTTTATCATTTAAAGTCTTCATTTCAAAGCTTTAAAATAATGTATTAGGTGTTACTTATGACAACTTTGAGAGGGGCCTGGAACCTATCTCCCTCACTTTCCATTGACTCACATTATAAAATGGGTTTCAATTTACAACCATTTTGATTTACAACCATTCCTTCTGGAACCTAACCCCGGCGTAAACTGAGGGCTACCTGTATATATATATATATATATATATATATACAGTATGTATATTGTACCAAAATACCATCAGATATGTTTTAGTATATATATATATATATATATATATATATATATATATATATATATATATATATATATATATATATATATATATATATATATATACACTGTATATATATATATATTTACAATCTGCTGTCCATCGCGGCGCGACTTACCCCCTTCGCTAGTTCTCATTGGAGCCTATAGAAGCACGCTCTTGTGAGCACAAAGCTTTCGTGCAATGCGAACGTGAGGTCAGTTCGCATTGTACCTAACTTGTAATACCAGTGCACATTTGGTATTACTAAGTGGAGCACAAATATCACTTTTGAGGAAGCTAAATTTTGCGCTCTTCTTATAATCTAGCCCAAAGTGTTTTATTCAGCCAAAGTATAAAAATGACAACATTTGAAACATTGACATTTTATATGTTGGCTGAATAAAGCACTTTGGGCTAGATTATGAGTGAAGTGCAAACATTTGCGCCCGTGCGATAAGGAGTATAATGGGAGGGTTTGCGCACATTGGGCTTACCGCTCATATTAAGAGTTGAAAGTAAACGCTATCATGTGAGGGCAATTGAGATTTTCACTAGAATCATTACCACGACTTCAGAGCTCTGGTTAACTGTTTTGCAAAACATAAAAATTGCACAAAACAAATAAAAAATGCATTACAAAGTACATTACACTCATAATAACACCATCTAATAAAATATAATAAAACAAAATATTGCACACAAATATTATAAGGGCTCAAAGATATGAGAGAAAAAAAAGGAAGCAAAGGGTTTTGATTATTATTATTATTATTATACTTTATTTATTAAGCGCAAACATATTCCGCAGCACTGTCCATGGATACAATTCATTTAAATAAAACAATACAAGTCTTGTAAGAGACAGGACAAAATTTACAAACACATACAGGAGGGATTGAGGGCCCTATTCCCTTGGGAATTTACAATCTAGAAGGGTAGGAGGTTGAGAAACAGGAGGTGAGGACTGCAAGATTGAGAAAGATGTTAATACAGAGTTAGATGAGGCAAATGTTAGGTAAGTGAAATTAATTTATTATTGAGTTGGGTGGTAGGCTTCCCTGAACAGAAAAGTCTTCAGGGAGCATTTAAAGGAAGAAAGATTAGGACAAAGCCTGACAGCACGAGGGAGAGTGTTCCAGAGGGTAGGTGATGCACGACAGAAGTCCTGCAGTCTAGCATGAGAGGAGGTGATAGTCGCGGATGCAAGAAGCAGGAAGCAGGTCATTGTTGGATCTTAGTGGACGGGCTGGAGTATACTTGTGTATTAGAGAGGATAGGTAGAGGGGAGTGGCGTTGGTGAGAGTTTTGTATGTAAGGGTGAGAATTTTGAATTTGATTCTGCTGTGAATGGGGAGCTAATGAAGGGACTCACAGAGAGGTTCAGCAGATACAGATCGGCGTGAAAGGTGGATCAGCCTGGCAGAGGCTTTTAGGATGGATTGAAGGGGGAGAGGCTAGAAAGAGGAAGGCCAGCGAGTAGGTTATTGGAGTAGTAAGTCTGGAGATAACAAGGGAGTGGATTATTTGCTTTGTGGTGTCAGCGCTCAGAAAAGGGCGAATTTTGGAAATATTGCATAGATGATTGCGGCAGGATGTAGAAAGCGTTTGGATATGGGGGACGAAGGATAGGTTTGAGTCAAGTGTGACTCCGAGGCAGCGGACTTGCGGCGATGGGGAAATGGTGATGCCATCAACAAGGATAGAGGAGTCAGAAGTCGGCGTAGAGCTTGAGGGGGGGATAAGGGAAGGAGCTCAATCTTGGACATGTTAATCTTTAGGTGGTGAGAGGCCAACCAGGAAGAAATACCAGATAAGCAGTTGCTGACATGAGAGAGGACAGAGGGAGAGAGAGCAGGGGTGGAGAGGTAGATTTGGGTGTCATCAGCATAGAGGTGATATTTGAAGCCATAACTGTTGATAAGTTTACCCAGCGAAGAAGTATAAATGGAGAAGAGTAGAGGACCCAGAACAGATCCTTGAGGTACTCCAACAGACAGAGGCATAGGAGAGGAGGAGTCGCCGGCTTTACCATTGAGACACATACAAATGTATATGTATGTATATATATATATATATATATATATATATATATATATATATATATATATATATATATATATATATATGTAAAGATGTATTGCAGTATATGCACTCTTACCAACACACTACAACTTGCCAGGGTGCTGTAGCCAGGTATGTAGAAAACGAAAAATAGAAAGCACTCACTGGACTGTAGACAGCAATGTGTATCAAATAGAATTTATTGTGACGTTTCGGGACCAACAGCGTCCCTTCCTCTGACAAACAGCTAGTGAAAAAACCAAACATTTATAGACCCATAAAACACTCCCCTAGGTGAACTGCCAATGAAAATGTGCCGTGTGCAAAACAAAAATGAGCTGTGTGCAAAACAGGCATAGGACCCTATAATTAGGGTTAAAGCATGGTGAATAATATATTAAATGTGTAAATGTATATAGATATATACGTGATCCTATGTGTGCAAACTATAAGTATACCTGATAGCCCCCAAAACATGACCGATCTACTGAGACTGGGATAAAATCTGTAACGCACATCTAATGAAAATAAAAACAACAAAGAGCCTGATAGGTGGGATATGACATACCCCTATTCTTTGATAGGCCAGGCAAATTAGTCATCGATAACCACGCCTTATTCAGTATTACAGGCCAGTCACAATGGAGTACATTGCGTAGAGGATGCCAACAAATGTTCTAATAGGCTAAATGGACGCCGACAAGTACGTCACGCCGTCACTTACAACAGCAACACGAGCGGTTGCCTTGGTAACCCATGTAAACACCTCTGTGTGTCCTAGTAACTAAGTATCACCGCGTCTGCTAAAATCAATTACTCACTACCGCAACGCCGTGACACATACCCACTCGGGCGGTTGTCCTGGTAACCAATATAAATAGCTCTGTGCAATAGTAGCCAAATATCACCGCGCCTACCCAAACACCGTCAAACGCTACCACGCCCGAGATCCAACTACATTGTCAACCTTATAAGAATAAGACCAAACCAAAGTTACACTATCAGACTGAAACATGCTGAAAGCGTCACCTTATCTCCCCCTCACTTTGCTGCAATCCACTACTCGTCCGACTACAAGGTTGCCATAGCAACTTGAGTATAAACATCAACACCCGATTGTGGCCTCACTTTGTAACAAAACATAGGGGTTCTTGAGGCGCCCACCTGGCCACTGCAATAGAGTTATAGCAATCATAAGAAAAAATAAGAAAAAATAAGAGAAAATGTCCACCCCAATGAAAAAGCGTTCTATAACATAGATAGGTGCATCTGTTATACCCTAGCATGGCGACCACACACCTGTGGTCCAAGTTACACAAACTAACCCATGCTAGGTAACATATCATAAAAATATAAATAAAAATAAATACATGAATCGACCATCCCTACCAAATTTCAAAAAACCTAATTTACATAAACAAAAACGGGCCACTATATTTTATAGGTGCATTTTCCAAAAGTGCTAACCAATAACTCACACCACATAATAATTATAAAGGAAACAGCAAACCCCATCAGCTAAACACAACGTCTGTAATCCGTCCAATCAGAAGGACAGACCCAATCTACAAAAAATTACAAAAATAAAGTTGTGATAATATATGAAATAAAAATAAAAATAAAAATGTGACCCCATAACGAATACTCAGAAATGAGCCTACCCAAATAGGTGGCTCGTAATTGGGACATGTACCCACTGTATCCATAATGCTAGTTTATAAGCCATATAGTTCCCCTATGGAAGCTATATATATCCTAAATTCGCAACCACCAAATCTAAAAGATGCCCAAAACCATCTTCACCTACCTGTTTGCAGCCAACACCACAAAAAGGGCCTTCAGCCACACGTGATAACCAAATCCCATACTGAAAAAGACGCTTTACCGTCCCACAGCAATGTATTGTCAGGACCGTAACTCATGTACAGGGGGCATATCAGACGCACTAAAGAATCATAGGCCTAGATTTAGAGTTCGGCGGTAGCCGTCAAAACCAGCGTTAGAGGCTCCTAACGCTGGTTTTGGGCGCCCGCTGGTATTTGGAGTCAGTGATTAAAGGGTCTAACGCTCACTTTTCAGCCTCGACTTTTCCATACCGCAGATCCCCCTACGCCATTTGCGTAGCCTATCTTTTCAATGGGATCTTTCTAACGCCGGTATTTAGAGTCGTTTCTGCAGTGAGCGTTAGAGCTCTAACGACAAGATTCCAGCCGCCTGAAAATAGCAGGAGTTAAGAGCTTTTTGGCTAACGCCGGTTCATAAAGCTCTTAACTACTGTACCCTAAAGTACACTAACACCCATAAACTACCTATGTACCCCTAAACCGAGGTCCCCCCACACCGCCGCCACTCGATTAAAATTTTTAACCCCTAATCTGCCGACCGCCACCTACGTTATTTTTATGTACCCCTAATCTGCTGCCCCTAACCCCGCCGACCCCTGTATTATATTTATTCACCCCTAACCTGCCCCCCACAACGTCGCCGCCAGCTACTTACAATAATTAACCCCTAATCTTCCGACCGCAAATCGCCGCCACCTACGTTATCCCTATGTACCCCTAATCTGCTGCCCCTAACACCGCCGACCCCTATATTATATTTATTAACCCCTAATCTGCCCCCCTCAACGTCGCCTCCACCTGCCTACACTTATTAACCCCTAATCTGCCGAGCGGACCTGAGCGCTACTATAATAAAGTTATTAACCCCTAATCCGCCTCACTAACCCTATCATAAATAGTATTAACCCCTAATCTGCCCTCCCTAACATTGCCGACACCTACCTTCAATTATTAACCCCTAAACTTCCGATCGGAGCTCACCGCTATTCTAATAAATGTATTAACCCCTAAAGCTAAGTCTAACCCTAACACTAACACCCCCCTAAGTTAAATATAATTTTTATCTAACGAAATAAATTAACTCTTATTAAATAACTTATTCCTATTTAAAGCTAAATACTTACCTGTAAAATAAATCCTAATATAGCTACAATATAAATTATAATTATATTATAGCTATTTTAGGATTAATATTTATTTTAACCAGGTACAATAGCTATTAAATAGTTAATAACTATTTAATAGCTAAAATAGTTAAAATAATAACAAATTTACCTGTAAAATAAATCCTAACCTAAGTTATAATTAAACCTAACACTACCCTATCAATAAAATAATTAAATAAACTACCTACAATTACCTACAATTAACCTAACACTACACTATCAATAAATTAATTAAACACAATTGCTACAAATAAATACAATTAAATAAACTAGCTAAAGTACAAAAAATAAAAAAGAACTAAGTTACAGAAAATAAAAAAATATTTACAAACATAAGAAAAATATTACAACAATTTTAAACTAATTACACCTACTCTAAGCCCCCTAATAAAATAACAAAGCCCCCCAAAATAAAAAATTCCCTACCCTATTCTAAATTAAAAAAGTTACAAGCTCTTTTACCTTACCAGCCCTGAACAGGGCCCTTTGCGGGGCATGCCCCAAGAATTTCAGCTCTTTTGCCTGTAAAAGAATAAATACAATACCCCCCCCCCCAACATTACAACCCACCACCCACATACCCCTAATCTAACCCAAACCCCCCTTAAATAAACCTAACACTAAGCCCCTGAAGATCTTCCTACCTTGTCTTCACCATCCAGGTATCACCGATCCGTCCTGGCTCCAAGATCTTCATCCAACCCAAGCGGGGTTGGCGATCCATAATCCGGTGCTCCAAAGTCTTCCTCCTATCCGGCAAGAAGAGGACATCCGGACCGGCAAACATCTTCTCCAAGCGGCATCTTCGATCTTCTTCCATCCGGTGCGGAGCGGGTCCATCTTGAAGCAGGCGACGCGGATCCATCCTCTTCTTCCGATGTCTCCCGACTAATGACGGTTCCTTTAAGGGACGTCATCCAAGATGGCGTCCCTCGAATTCCGATTGGCTGATAGGATTCTATCAGCCAATCGGAATTAAGGTAGGAATTTTCTGATTGGCTGATGGAATCAGCCAATCAGAATCAAGTTCAATCCGATTGGCTGATCCAATCAGCCAATCAGATTGAGCTCGCATTCTATTGGCTGTTCCGATCAGCCAATAGAATGCGAGCTCAATCTGATTGGCTGATGGGATCGGCCAATCGGATTGAACTTGATTCTGATTGGCTGATTCCATCAGCCAATCAGAAAATTCCTACCTTAATTCCGATTGGCTGATAGAATCCTATCAGCCAATCGGAATTCGAGGGACGCCATCTTGGATGACGTCCCTTAAAGGAACCGTCATTAGTCGGGAGACATCGGAAGAAGAGGATGGATCCGCGTCGCCTGCTTCAAGATGGACCCGCTCCGCACCGGATGGAAGAAGATCGAAGATGCCGCTTGGAGAAGATGTTTGCCGGTCCGGATGTCCTCTTCTTGCCGGATAGGAGGAAGACTTTGGAGCACCGGATTATGGATCGCCAACCCCCGCTTGGGTTGGATGAAGATCTTGGAGCCAGGACGGATCGGTGATACCTGGATGGTGAAGACAAGGTAGGAAGATCTTCAGGGGCTTAGTGTTAGGTTTATTTAAGGGGGGTTTGGGTTAGATTAGGGGTATGTGGGTGGTGGGTTGTAATGTTGGGGGGGGGGGTATTGTATTTATTCTTTTACAGGCAAAAGAGCTGAAATTCTTGGGGCATGCCCCGCAAAGGGCCCTGTTCAGGGCTGGTAAGGTAAAAGAGCTTGTAACTTTTTTAATTTAGAATAGGGTAGGGAATTTTTTATTTTGGGGGTCTTTGTTATTTTATTAGGGGGCTTAGAGTAGGTGTAATTAGTTTAAAATTGTTGTAATATTTTTCTTATGTTTGTAAATATTTTTTTATTTTCTGTAACTTAGTTCTTTTTTATTTTTTGTACTTTAGCTAGTTTATTTAATTGTATTTATTTGTAGCAATTGTGTTTAATTAATTTATTGATAGTGTAGTGTTAGGTTAATTGTAGGTAATTGTAGGTAGTTTATTTAATTATTTTATTGATAGGGTAGTGTTAGGTTTAATTATAACTTAGGTTAGGATTTATTTTACAGGTAAATTTGTTATTATTTTAACTAGGTAACTATTAAATAGTTCTTAACTATTTAATAGCTATTGTACCTGGTTAAAATAATTACAAAGTTGCCTGTAAAATAAATATTAATCCTAAAATAGCTATAATATAATTATAATTTATATTGTAGCTATATTAGGATGTATTTTACAGGTAAGTATTTAGCTTTAAATAGGAATAAGTTATTTAATAAGAGTTAATTTATTTCGTTAGATAAAAATTATATTTAACTTAGGGGGGTGTTAGTGTTAGGGTTAGACTTAGCTTTAGGGGTTAATCCATTTATTAGAATAGCGGTGAGCTCCGATCGGAAGTTTAGGGGTTAATAATTGAAGGTAGGTGTCGGCGATGTTAGGGAGGGCAGATTAGGGGTTAATACTATTTATGATAGGGTTAGTGAGGCGGATTAGGGGTTAATAACTTTATTATAGTAGCGCTCAGGTCCGCTCGGCAGATTAGGGGTTAATAAGTGTAGGTAGGTGTCGGCGACGTTGTGGGGGGCAGATTAGGGGTTAATAAATATAACATAGGGGTCGGCGATGTTAGGGCAGCAGATTAGGGGTACATAGGGATAACGTAGGTGGCGGCGTTTTACGGAGCGGCAGATTAGGGGTTAAAAGTGTAATGCAGGGGTCAGCGATAGCGTGGGCGGCAGATTAGGGGTTAATAAGTGTAAGGTTAGGGGTGTTTAGACTCGGGGTACATGTTAGAGTGTTAGGTGCAGACGTAGGAAGTGTTTCCCCATAGGAAACAATGGGGCTGCGTTAGGAGCTGAACGCTGCTTTTTTGCAGGTGTTAGGTTTTTTTTCAGCTCAAACAGCCCCATTGTTTCCTATGGGAGAATCGTGCACGAGCACGTTTTTGATGCCGGCCGCGTCCGTAAGCAGCTCTGGTATCGAGAGTTGCATTTGCGGTAAAAATGCTCTACGCTCCTTTTTTGGAGCCTAACACAGCATTTGTTTGAACTCTCGATACCAGAGTTAAATTTATGGTGCGGCCAGAAAAAAACCCGCGGAGCGTTAACAGCCCTTTTACCGCCGAACTCTAAATCTAGGCCATAGTGTGTGTGATAAGTGACATATAACTATCATAAAAACAGATTAAAAACAAAACACACCTCATATTTACACATGTTGAACTGTAAATTGATAAAAACTAATGATAATGGAAAAATATGGAAAACAATATACTTTAACAAGACTTAATTCCTGAATCGTAGAGAACATGAAACCCTAATCAGGGTATGGCAAGGCCACCACAAAAGATTAAAACCAAATTGGACTAAATAAGCATAACTCAAGAATGGAAATTGAACTCTCATTTCTTTATCACCATGTCATGCTGAGTGATAGATACAGGATCAATAGATCTATGGACTCTCATAGGACATGGTCCTTATCTTTTGCGACGATCAGGGTGTTGAAATGTCGTGCCAGTGTGCATGCTGTTGCAGGTTACACAACTAATGCATTTATAGCATCCCACTTTTTTCTTCAACCAAGTTTGTTTGTCATTTTTTGAAGAGATATCGGTCTTCATTAGCATATCTCTCAAACTCTTGCCTCTACGATATGCCAATCTTGGTGCCGACGATTCAGCAAATGGCAATGTAGGATCGCTCTGGATTATTTTCCATTCTTCCTTAACTGCTTGAGCAATCTGATATTGGTCTGGATTATACGTTGTCACAAATGTGAGTTGGGGATTGGTTATGGTGTTTTGGGTTTGTTGTTTATTTTGAGATGAGAGAGCCAGTTCCAATTGATTCTCTAAGTTCTTTTTATTATAACCTTGTTGGAGAAATCTTTGTGTCATTTCTGACATCTGTGTCTGCATCAGATCATCATCAGTGTTGTTTCTTATTACCCTTTGGTATTGTGCTTTAGGAATATTACGTATGAGTGCTGGCTGGTGGCAGCTTCTGGCATGTAGCAGTGTGTTGCGATCTGTTTTCTTTCTGAACAGTGTGGTACCCAGTCCATCAGAGGTTTTGAATACTCTAACATCAAGAAAATCAACTGTAGCATTGTTGAAAGTGTGTTGAAATTTGATAGTACTATCCATCTCATTTAGGGTATGGATCCAATTGTCCAGAGCTTGTTCCCCATTTCTCCATATCAGGAAGACGTCATCTATGTAACGACAATAAAAAGAAATGGCATCCATTTCATACACCTTCATCTGGATAGATTCATAATCAGCCATAAATAAATGGGCCAACGATGGGGCCATGTTTGACCCCATCGCGGTCCCTTCTATCTGTAGATAAAAATTATTCTCAAAACGGAAGAAATTGTTTTCCAAGCATATCGTTAGGAGATCCACCATGACCTCCTCTGGAGGCCCCACATATGGACTCTTTTGCAAATGGTTAACTACAGCTGCAATCCCCAATTTATGGGGAATTACCGTGTATAAGCTACATACATCCATCGTCACTAGAAGGTCAGTTGGCTGTATATCATTTAGTTGGGTGATGGATCGGATGAAAGCATTAGAATCTTGTGTGTAAGATTTCATTCTCTTGACCATTGGTTGTAGATGAAAATCCAGGAATTCAGCAAGTGGTTGTAGGAGTGATCCCCTCGCCGAGACGATGGGTCTCCCTGGGGGATTATTGGGATCCTTATGGATTTTTGGTAGTGTGTAGATGATAGGTGTTATCGGATAATCCCTTTTCAAGAATTTCTGCTCTTGTGTGGTGATACTCCCCATCTCACACCACCTGTCAAGTTTTTCATCAATGTATCTTTTCAATTGATTCGTTGGATCAGTTTGTAAGGTCCTGTAGGTCTTTTTATCTGTTATTTGGCCCAAGAGTTCTGATCTGTACTGTTGTAGATCCATCACGACCACCGCCCCACCCTTATCTGCCGGGCGTATTGTAATGGTCGTATCCTCAGCTAGTGACTTGAGTGCCTGTCTCTCATCCTTGGTCAGGTTGTCCATTCTTCTCCTATTAGGGATGTTTTTGGAGACTTGGCTCAGATAGTTCGTATACGCGGTAATGGATGGATTCTGTGATCTTGGATCAAATGTCCCAGGTGTACGGAAAGGTGTAATCTCACTACTGTCCGTCTTGTAGAATTCTTTAAGTCTCAAATTCCTGACGAATTTTTGTATATCGATGTATGTATCAAATGGATTAAACTTCGTTGTCGGAACAAAAGATAAACCTTTGTTCAATAGGGAGGTTTCTGATTGTGACAGTGGTCTTGAACTGATATTGAATACATTGCTCATCTCCTCTGTATCGGAGGGCAGCGTGACATACCCCCCCTCCTTGTATGTGGCCTGTGCCTCGTCCTAAAAAACGAACCGAGGGAGTATGAGATGAGCTGTATGAGGTACTAGTATTGCTTGCTCCCCTCATATTGTCTCACTGTTGGCCTCTACTCGCCCCTCTGGATCTTGTAGTGATGCCTCGGTATGTAGACTCTCCACTTGTTGTTGCCATCTCTGGGTCCAAACTGTCGCCAGAGCTGGTGTCAACACAAGATTCAAATGCTTTCATCCGATCCATCACCCAACTAAATGATATACAGCCAACTGACCTTCTAGTGACGATGGATGTATGTAGCTTATACACGGTAATTCCCCATAAATTGGGGATTGCAGCTGTAGTTAACCATTTGCAAAAGAGTCCATATGTGGGGCCTCCAGAGGAGGTCATGGTGGATCTCCTAACGATATGCTTGGAAAACAATTTCTTCCGTTTTGAGAATAATTTTTATCTACAGATAGAAGGGACCGTGATGGGGTCAAACATGGCCCCATCGTTGGCCAATTTATTTATGGCTGATTATGAATCTATCCAGATGAAGGTGTATGAAATGGATGCCATTTCTTTTTATTGTCGTTACATAGATGACGTCTTCCTGATATGGAGAAATGGGGAACAAGCTCTGGACAATTGGATCCATACCCTAAATGGGATGGATAGTACTATCAAATTTCAACACACTTTCAACAATGCTACAGTTGATTTTCTTGATGTTAGAGTATTCAAAACCTCTGATGGACTGGGTACCACACTGTTCAGAAAGAAAACAGATCGCAACACACTGCTACATGCCAGAAGCTGCCACCAGCCAGCACTCATACGTAATATTCCTAAAGCACAATACCAAAGGGTAATAAGAAACAACACTGATGATGATCTGATGCAGACACAGATGTCAGAAATGACACAAAGATTTCTCCAACAAGGTTATAATAAAAAGAACTTAGAGAATCAATTGGAACTGGCTCTCTCATCTCAAAATAAACAACAAACCCAAAACACCATAACCAATCCCCAACTCACATTTGTGACAACGTATAATCCAGACCAATATCAGATTGCTCAAGCAGTTAAGGAAGAATGGAAAATAATCCAGAGCGATCCTACATTGCCATTTGCTGAATCGTCGGCACCAAGATTGGCATATCGTAGAGGCAAGAGTTTGAGAGATATGCTAATGAAGACCGATATCTCTTCAAAAAATGACAAACAAACTTGGTTGAAGAAAAAAGTGGGATGCTATAAATGCATTAGTTGTGTAACCTGCAACAGCATGCACACTGGCACGACATTTCAACACCCTGATCGTCGCAAAAGATAAGGACCATGTCCTATGAGAGTCCATAGATCTATTGATCCTGTATCTATCACTCAGCATGACATGGTGATAAAGAAATGAGAGTTCAATTTCCATTCTTGAGTTATGCTTATTTAGTCCAATTTGGTTTTAATCTTTTGTGGTGGCCTTGCCATACCCTGATTAGGGTTTCATGTTCTCTACGATTCAGGAATTAAGTCTTGTTAAAGTATATTGTTTTCCATATTTTTCCATTATCATTAGTTTTTATCAATTTACAGTTCAACATGTGTAAATATGAGGTGTGTTTTGTTTTTAATCTGTTTTTATGATAGTTATATGTCACTTATCACACACACTATGATTCTTTAGTGCGTCTGATATGCCCCCTGTACATGAGTTACGGTCCTGACAATACATTGCTGTGGGACGGTAAAGCGTCTTTTTCAGTATGGGATTTGGTTATCACGTGTGGCTGAAGGCCCTTTTTGTGGTGTTGGCTGCAAACAGGTAGGTGAAGATGGTTTTGGGCATCTTTGAGATTTGGTGGTTGCGAATTTAGGATATATATAGCTTCCATAGGGGAACTATATGGCTTATAAACTAGTATTATGGATACAGTGTATACATGTCCCAATTACGAGCCACCTATTTGGGTAGGCTCATTTCTGAGTATTCGTTATGGGGTCACATTTTTATTTTTATTTCATATATTATCACAACTTTATTTTTGTAATTTTTTGTAGATTGGGTCTGTCCTTCTGATTGGATGGATTACAGACGTTGTGTTTAGCTGATGGGGTTTGCTGTTCCCTTTCTAATTATTATGTGGTGTGAGTTATTGGTTAACACTTTTGGAAAATGCGCCTATAAAATATAGTGGCCCATTTTTGTTTATGTAAATTAGGTTTTTTGAAATTTGGTAGGGATGGTCGATTCATGTATTTATTTTTATTTATATTTTTATGATATGTTACCTAGCGTGGGTTAGTTTGTGTAACTTGGACCATAGGTGTGTGGTCGCATGCTAGGGTATAACAGATGCACCTATCTATGTTATAGAACGCTTTTTCATTGGGGTGGACATTTTCTCTTATTTTTTCTTATTTTTTCTTATGATTGCTATAACTCTATTGCGGTGGCCAGGTGGGCGCCTCAAGAACCCCTATGTTTTGTTACATATAGCGCAAAGTGAGGCCACGATCGGGTGTTGATGTTTATACTCAGGTTGCTATGGCAACCTTGTAGTCGGACGAGTAGCGGATTGCGGCAAAGTGAGGGGGAGATAAGATGACGCTTTCAGCATGTTTCAGTCTGATAGTGTAACTTTGGTTTGGTCTTATTCTTATAAGGTTGACAATGTAGTTGGATCTCGGGCGTGGTAGCGTTTGACGGTGTTTGGGTAGGCGCGGTGATATTCGGCTACTATTGCACAGAGCTATTTATATTGGTTACCAGGACAACCGCCCGAGTGGGTATGTGTCACGGCGTTGCGGTAGTGAGTAATTGATTTTAGCAGAGGCGATGATACTTAGTTACTAGGACACACAGAGGTGTTTACATGGGTTACCAAGGCAACCGCTCGTGTTGCTGTTGTAAGTGACGGCGTGACGTACTTGTCGGCGTCCATTTAGCCTATTAGAACATTTGTTGGCATCCTCTACGCAATGTACTTCATTGTGACTAGCCTGTAATACTGAATAAGGTGTGGTTATCGATGACTAATTTGCCTGGCCTATCAAAGAATGGGGGTATGTCATATTCCACCTATCAGGCTCTTTGTTGTTTTTATTTTCATTAGATGTGCGTTACAGATTTTATCCCAGTCTCAGTAGATCGGTCTTGTTTTGGGGGCTATCAGGTATACTTATAGTTTGCACACATAGGATCATGCATATATCTATATACATTTACACATTTAATATATTATTCACCATGCTTTAACCCTAATTATAGGGTCCTATGCCTGTTTTGCACACGGCTCATTTTTGTTTTGCACACGGCACATTTTCATTGGCAGTTCACCTAGGGGAGTGTTTTATGGGTCTATAAATGTTTGGTTTTTTCACTAGCTGTTTGTCAGAGGAAGGGACGCTGTTGGTCCCGAAACGTCACAATAAATTCTATTTGATTCACATTGCTGTCTACAGTCCAGTGAGTGCTTTCTATTTTTCGTTTTATATATATATATATATATATATATATATATATATATATATATATATATATATATATATATATATATATATATGTATATGTGTTCAGTACAGACATATATATACAGTATGTATTTATTTACTTATTTGTGTATATATGTATTTACAGGACATACCGGTATAAACACATAATTATTCATTTTTAATAAAGGGTTTAACTATGCATTTACTGTAAATATTACCACATTTTAATGTTCTGCACATAGCAGAATATGTTCTATGTATTTATAAATAGATATTCCTTTATATATCTGTATATATCTATACCTATATATAATCATCTATACCTATATATAATCATCTATTTTATGAATTAATAGAACATATTCTGCTATGTAAAGAACATTGGAATATTATATAGTCTTTTTTTCATGTTGGGTTAGCGCAAATGAGAAAATAAGATTGTGTTTGCGCGAGAGTGGTGTGGTAGGATTTTTCCACTTTTTCTTCTCCATTGACTTCTATAAAGGAATACGTGAACGGGCACGTGATATTGTAACTTCAGATTTATGTGTTCGTCAGTTTACTTTCAACTCATAATACGAGCGCAACCCGAGCGCAAAAATCTAACTTCTAGCGCAATTAACGCTCAAGCGGGAGCATTAATTTGCGTTTCACTTGTAATTTAGCCCTTAATATTTTGTGTGGTGGTCCTGTTACTATTTGATTACCATACATGGAGTAGGGTTCCTCTCTCCCCACATTCCCGCCAACATAGGTTGGGTAAATTTGATGCTGTCAGTGGGGAGTAAGTTGCCACTGGATAAGTATTTATATATATGTTTCTATTGTAAACACTGAGAGGGATGATTTTAAAAAGGAAGAAAAGATATGGTACCACTGCTCGTAAGAGAGATTTGCAATTCATTTTCCCCATCTACTAATATATGATGGAATATCCTTATAAACTTTGTAGGTGAGGAGACAGTAGGATTGTGAGAAGTTAGGAGAAACTGTTTTATTCATACTAAGTGTTTTAATATGGTCAATTGTCTTTGTTAAATTCTTAGAGTGGGGTTAGAGTAAGTATAATACAATATATTGTCCACTGATATATAAAGGGCCTTCTCCATGTTCATTATTATGTTATACCAGAAAGGTCTTATGAGTGGATAAGACCATCAAGGGTGGAACTACCATGGGTGCAGTAGGTGCGGCTGCACAAGGGCCCAAGGGCTTGGGGGGCCCATAGCAGCCAGTCTATACACAGGCATGTGCAGAATTTGTACAATCCCAATGCAGAGGAGGTTTTCATTATTGCAGGTTGCAGGTCCATCTTCACAATCTATTCTCACAATCATTATACAGAGCACCATGTATATTACTACCATTGTTTACTACTGAGTTACCTTTGGGGGGACATTTGTACACCAGGGCCCTCTGTTGAGTCAGTCCACTTTTGAAGACCATCATACATAGAGTAGAATTCCTCTATCCCCAAATACCTGCTAACATAGGTCAAGTAAATTTGATGCTGACAGTTTGGGGGTAAGGTACCACCAGTTAAGTATTTTTGTATTTGTTTACATTATAAGAACTAAGAGGGATGATTTTTAAGGAGGAAGAAAATATACATTACCACTGCTCATGAGAGAGGGAGATTTATAATTCATTTTCCTATTTAATAACATATGCGGGAATATCCTTATATACTTCTCGGATGAGGAGGAGTTAGGATAGTGAGAGAAGCTTGCGAGAAATAATTTTATTCGTACAAAGTGACTTGAATGTGGTCAATAGTCTGTATAAATTCCAGGAGCAGGGGTGTATAGATTCCAGGAGCAGGGTTGAGTGTAAATATGTCTAACTTGAAAATAGAATAACCAATTAAGGAATGGGTGCACTATTTCTGTTTTTAGATCATTGAAATTATTTAAAGACCCATGTGTTTATCCCACATGGACAAAGTGTTTTTGATTAATGGGCATAAGGAATATTTTTTTCCAAAGATAAACCAGGTATTGTGCAAATCTATGTGGGTTTTCTGACGTATCATTATAGATACATTAAATTATTATTTATTTTGAGGCTGCTGGCTACGCAGAAAAGAATAAGTACACCACTGAAAAAGGATGACTTACAACAGTGTTTAAATGTGTTTATAGGTGCATGAAAGTCAAAACAAGTCCTGCATCCTGTGGAAATGTCATGGGCTGGAAGTCTCTTGGAGTCATTGTTTTAAGGGAGTTCCTGAACCACGACCACAGCCTGATCTCATACAATAACATGGCCCCCACCTATATTCCACTGGTGACCTGCCCCAACACAACTATGCCCACATCTATAAGTCAATATACCACATCTATAAGTCAATATTTTATTATTTTTATTATTATACTTTATTTATGAAGCACCAACATATTCCGCAGCTCTGTCAATGGATACAATTCATTTAAATAAAACAATGATATAAAACTTGTAAGAGACAGGACAAAATTTACAAACACATACAGGTGGTTTGAGGGCCCTATTCCCATGGGAACTTACAATCTAGAAGGGTAGGAGGTTGAGAAACAGGAGGTGAGGACTGCAAGATTGAGAGAGATGTTAATGCAGAGTTCATGAGGGAAATGTTAGGTAAGTGAAATTAATTTATTATTGAGTTGGATGGTAGGCTTCCCTGAATAGAAAAGTCTTCAGGGAGCATTTAAAGGAAGAAAGATTAGGGCAAAGCCTGACAGCACGAGGGAGAGTGTTCCAGAGGGTAGGTGCTGCACGACAGAAGTCCTGCAGTCTAGCATGAGAGGAGGTGATAGTCGCGAATGCAAGGAGCAGGTCATTGTTGGATCTCAGTGGGCAGGCTGGAGTATATTTGTTTATTAGAGAGGATAGGTAGAGGGGAGCGGCTTTGGTAAGAGCTTTGCATGTAAGGGTGAGAATTTTGAATTTAATTCTGCTGTGAACGGGGAGCCAATGAAGTGACTCGCAGAGAGGTGCAGCAGATACAGAACAGCGGGAAAGGTGGATCAGCCTGGCAGAGGCATTTAGGATGGATTGAAGGGGGAGAGGCGGGAAAGAGGAAGACCAGCAAGTAGGTTATTGCAGTAGTCAAGTCAGGAAATAACAAGGGAGTGTATTATTTGCTTTGTGGAGTTAGCGCTCAGAAAAGGGAGAATCTTGGAAATATTGCGTAGATGGTTGCGGCAGGATATAGAAAGCGATTGGATATGGAGGACGAAGGATAGATTTAAGTCAAGTGTAACTCCGAGGCAGCGGACTTGGGGCGATGGGGAAATGGTGATGTCGTCAACTGGGATAGAGAAGTCAGAAGTCGGCGTAGAGCTTGAGGGGGATAAGAAGGAGCTCAGTCTTGGACATGTTAATCTTTAGGGGGTGAGAGGCCATCCAGGAAGAAATACCAAATAAGCAGTCGCTGACATGAGAAAGGACAGAGGGAGAGAGAGCAAGGGTGGAGAGGTAGATATGGGTGTCATCAGCATAGAGGTGATATTTGAAGCCATAACTGTTGATAAGTTTACCCAGCGAAGAAGTATAAATGGAGAAGAGTAGAGGACCCAGAACAGATCCTTGTGGTACTCCAACAGACAGAGGCATTGGAGAGGAGGAGTCGCCGGCAAATGACACAGAAAAAGACCTTTGAGAAAGATAGGAATGAATCCAGGAAAGAGCAGTGTCACAGAGGCCAAAAGAGCTAAGGGTCTGTAGGAGGAGGGGGTGGTCAACTGTGTCGAAGGCAGCTGAGAGGTCAAGTAAAATGAGTATAGAGTAGTAGCCAATATTTTTAGCACAGAGAAAATCGTTAGTAACCTTGGTAAGGGCAGTCTCAGTTGAGTGTTTGGGGAGGAATACAGATTGCAGGGGGTCAAGCAAAGAGTTGGTGGACAGGAAGTGGGTTAGGCGATTGTAAATTAGTTTTTCAAGGAGTGATGTTAGTGAAAGCAATGATATAGGGCGTGATATAGGGTCTTGAGCACTAAAGACAGACGGGGGGGGGGGTGGAGCAGGTGGGTAAAGGAGAGAGTTAAAGGTGGAGAAGAGTCATTTAGGGTTTGAGGAAAGAGTAGATATGAGAGAAGAGAAGTAGGTTTGCTTGGCTAATTGAAGGGCAGAAGTGTATGAATGAAGAATAACCTTCTAGTGTATAAAATCAGGTTCAGAGTGAGTTTTCCTCCAGACACGCTCAGCAGTATGGGAGCATTGTTGCAAATAGCGTGTTTGCTTAGCATTCCAGGGCTGTAACTGACAGCGTGATGTTTTGCGCAGTTGGGGAGGGGCAAGTGTGTCTAATGCAGAGGAGAGAGTTTTGTTATAGTAGGCTGTAGCGAGATCAGGGCAGGTTATAGTGGAAGTGTGAGGGAGGAGATCTTGAATGATTTTGGAAAATTGGAGTTGATCCACAGCATGTATATTTCTACAGGTGCGGGGGCGGGACGGAGAAGTGGGTTTAGCTGTTGCATTATAGGTGACCAGGTGATGGTCTGAAATGGGAAAAGGGCAACAGGTGAGGTTAGATATAGAACAGAGGTAGGAAAATACCAGGTCGATGGAGTGTCCATCACGGTGAGTAGGGAATAGGGTGGATTGTGAGAGACCGAAGGAGGATGTGAGTGAAAGAAGTTTAGAGGCAGCAGGGGCAGATGGGTTGTCAATGGGAATGTTGAAGTCCCCAAGAATAAGGGTTCGTATATTTGAAGAGAGAAAGTGAGGAAGTAAGGCGGCAAAGTTGTCAAGGAAATGGGATGTCGTTCCAGGAGGGCAATAGATGACTGCCACTTTGAGAGAGAGGGGGGAGAACAGGGGAATATAGTGGACTTCAAAGGAGGAGAAGGAGAGAGATGGGATTGGAGGTAGATACTGATAAGTGCAGGAGGGGGGAGAGCAGAATCCCAAAACAGCCGCCACGTTTCTCACCTGGCCTAGGGGTATAGCTAAAGTGGAGACCACCATGTGTGAGAGCAGCAATGGAAACTGTGTCAGAAGGAGATAGCCAGGTTTCAGTAATTGCTAAAAGGATGAAAGCATTTGATATAAACAGGTCATGAATGGTTGTAAGTTTGTTGCAGACAATAGTGCACAGGTAAAAGGAGTGTGTGCATATGCATTGGATGGAAATTAGGTTATGTGTGTTGCTTTTATTAAAGTTTCTATAAGGAGTGCGTGATTGGGTAACGATGGGTATGAGGGTGGACCCAGGATTTGAAAAGATGTCGTCTGATGCTAATAGCAGCAAGATGGAAAGTGAGACTAGGTGAGAATGAGATAATACGAGGTTTACCTTGTTTGTGTTCTAGAACCAAGCTTGCAGGAGTCAGATGTGAAATATGCAGGTATCAGAAACAGGCCAAAGTTGTAGCTGGAAAAGTACATCTAGATCCTGCACACAGGGTTAATCCAGGAGAGTAACTGTGCGTTAGGCTTAAAGGGCCAGTAAACATAGAAAATAATGTTATATAATTCTGCACATAGTGCAGAATTATATAACATTATATTAGTGCTAGCTTTACAGAACCTATTATTGCCTGTGAACTTTTATTAAAAAATAGTGTTTTCCAGACCCGCTCTCTGTGCTCTACTGAGCGGATCTGTTTTTTACACTGAGCGCGCATCTGGCCAGCTGTCTAGTCACAGCCCGGCCCGACCGCGCCATTATTCTCAGTGCAGCTCGCTCCTGCTCTGTCTGACAGCTGGGCTGTGACTAGACAGCTGGCCAGATGCGCTCAGTGTAAAAAACAGACCCGCTCAGTAGAGCATAGAGAGCGGGTCTGGAAAACACTATTTTTTAATAAAAAATCACAGGCAATAATAGGTTATGTAAAGCTAGCACTAATATAATGTTATATAATTCTGCACTATGTGCAGAATTATATAACATTATTTTCTATGTTTACTGGCCCTTTAAATTCAATACCAGGGTGTACATCAGGAGACAAACATCCCAGCAAAGGTAGTAGGCAGAAGGATAGTCAAAAGTTGTGTTTCAAAGGTCAGTAGCCAGTAAATTAGTCCTCAGATCAGGGTACAGGAAGGAATGAGGTGTGAGGCATAAGTCAGGACATAAACAGAGGTCAGAAACAGAAAAGCAATGCTGAGGGAAAAAAGCCAGGACTTCCATAGAGCAACCAAACACCAGATTGGTGTAAGCTAGGGCCTTTTAACACCTCTCCCATAGGTCTTGGTGGTTGGTGCCAAAACCTCTGGCGGACTGGCGCTCCCTTTAGTGCAGGTATCAAAGTACATTGGACTAGACCGCAGCTCCTGTGCCCCAAACTTAGCACAGCCCAACAGAATTTCTTAAAGGGACATAAATCCTCAATATTTTTCTTTCATGATTTAGGTAGAGCATACAATTTTCAACAACTTTGCAGTTTACTTATATTATTAAGTTTGCTTGATTCTCTTGGTATCATTTGTTGAGGGAGCAGCAATGCACTACTGGTTGCTAACTGAGCACATGGGGTGAGCCAATGACAATAGGCATATATATGCAGCCCCCATTTAAACGCTGGCACCCAGGTGCTTTGCTGCTCCTGATCTTACCTAGATAAACCTTTTAATAAAGAATAACAACTGAAGGAAGCAACTTAAATAGAAGTAAATTAGAAAGCTGTTTAACATTGTATGCTGTCTGAATCATGAAGGTCTAATTATGACTTTTAGGCACTGAGATACCATCTATCACTTGCACTAAATCTTCAGCATCCGATCCAGCTGCAATAACTATACTCTCAATAGTGCAATAATAAAATGATCTAACACAGAGCAATTTCTTTTTGCATATGTATATCCCTTTAAATGTATTATTATGCAAAACATGTCCTTAAAAAGTCATATTTATTTTGGTGCATACCTATTAAAGTCATGCTGAGGGTTGCATCCAATGAACAATATGTCCTTAAGGATTACTTGTGCACAAACATACATTGCCTGTTAATTTCATTATTAATTTAAACAACTTCTGGTTTTCATGCAAAGAAAAATATTTTAACAGTTTTTCTCTTGCTCTTTCCAGACCTGCCAGATTATAAAAAAAAAATTCATAGTGTGCATTAATTTGCATATTTTAAGATATCACAAAAATAATTGTATGGTAGTATACAAATTGAATGTTCTATTTTTATTTGCACTTAATGGGATATTCTATTTTTATTTATTTGTATACAATCATTTTTGCTTATTTATTTTTAAGTGTATTAAGTAATATTCTTAATGCTTTCAAAACAAATCAGAAATTTTGAAATATTGAGTAACTAGAAATATGTTGTTTTGGTGTGTCATTAGATTTAAAAAAAAAGATTTCATAACTATAATCTGTTTACAAATACAAGATATTTCTTATAGAACTAGATATGTTTTGCAAAATATAGATTTTTATATATATATATATATATATATATATATATTATATATATATATATATATATATATATATTTATATATATATATATATATATATATATATATATATATTTTAACGTGACAAGTCATATAAACCGTAAATTCATTTCTGAATCTTCAAGTAGGTAATTTGGTGCGAACTAGAGGACAGATCTGTGTATCACACAGTATGATTTGACAGGTCTGTCATCAATATACATAATAGAACGTTTTAGTTTAATGTCCTTTTAAGGTATTAGTCCGTCAGATATTGTGAATGCCGTTGTTTTATATGTACTGTGCGTACTCCACAACTTCACTGCTAGGCACTACCACGTCATCTCATTAATACACCTCAGGATATTGCATACCCACTAAATCTGGAGCCTGACAGCTCCTAGATGTAAAAATAAACTGGCACTGCCTTTTTCAGACCTCTTTAACAATCTTGTGTTAAGAAAACTACAATACCCAGAAACCATAAACTGAGCGATGGCAGCAGGAACCAATCGTAAGTGCCAGATACTCAGTGGTTCGACCTTTCTCTGTTCACGTGATACTGTTAGGCTTGTCCCCTCCGGAGAGGTAAGCTGAGGCCCGCAGAACTTCCTGTCAAGCTCAGCGACACTGGAGGCGGAACTGCCCAGCACAGGTAGGTCGCTAGCTACGGGTGAGGGTTTAAACATTGGGGAAATGTTGGCATGTGGTGGGGTTTCTTATTACATCGGCCTACATACAGTGCAGTCAGCAGCTTTGGCACCAGTCCTTGGACTCAGGGGGAGCAGGGCAGCTCTGCCCTGTCTTCACTTCATATTTTGCACAGTGAGACAGCTTAGTTACTAGCGAGCTGTCACCGAGAAAGCCAGTGGAGCCAGGAACATGTAGTAGTAGCCGAGTAGTACACATAAGCCTAAAGGGGTCCTATCGTCCAGGTGTAAACTGTGGGTTGGGACAGGTGAGGTTGAGTTAACCCTTTGTGTTGGTCTTACAGCTTTATATAAACACTTGGTGGGCCATTTAATTATTGCCAAATGCTAATGTGTTCCCCATAGCCTGAAAGTTGCAAGTCCTTCCCTGAAGCAGACACTGGTGAAGCATAGATAACCAAATGTGCCACTAACACTGACAAGTAGATTTGGGGCAAGTAGAGAAGCAAAACTTTGAAATTGGTTAAAGGCCACCTTTATCCCATCCTCTTTACAGTACCCAGTCAGTTTATTTTTTATTTATTAATAGATCAACTGTACTAGAGGTTGATTTGGGACTATACTAAATTCTAATACGATTACCATCTCTAGACTTTTAGAAATATTTAGAGATTGGGCTCCAAAAACATAGCTTGTATCTGTTAATCTTGTTTATATCTATATAGCTAAAAACCTATACATCAGGGTATACATAACTTTGGCTCCTTAAACAATTCTTCTAGCTCGTGGCTGATGTAAATGTATTATTCCCTGGTGAACATAGACAATATTGTTCTCTATATGTGACTTTATTTGATGTGGCTTATGTGTTTACTTGTCATTGACAGTTAACTATGCAAAATGAACATTATTGTGTTTACTTGGATGTTTTGTATTTTAAGTATTAAAATATTTTGATTTACGTAAATAAAGATTATTACCTTATTGGATACATTAAGAAAAAAAGATGGTTGGTTATGCCTTTAAGTGAACAAATCTGTCATAGAATAAGGGGATGAGTCCTTAAACTGTGTCCCACAATCGATAACATCTGAAAAAGAGTACCAAGACCCTAACTGGAGCAGGGGAAGACTATAGCAAACATTTTCTGAGTTAATCATCTATTCAGGTCTTCATCTGTAAATAATCTTTTGGATGAGACTCTGACCTGTCAAATCCTGTAAACCGTTGTTTCTGAAGATAGTCTCAAGGTGCAAAGCAGCGGAAGTCATCAAACTGCTATTATGATAGCAGACAAATTTATATAATTTAACATTCATCTGGGATAAGTAGGCAAAAATATGTACAAAGAAACTTCTATAAAATTTGGTTAAATGTATTAAAGGGACAGGAAAGTAAAAGCTAAAGTCTCATATTTCAGACAGAGAATGAAGTTTTAAACAACTTTCCAATTTACTTCTGTAATCTAATTTAGCTTCTTTCTCTTTTGTATTCTTTGTTGAAAAGCTTACCTAGGTAGGCTCAGGAGAAGCAGTACACTACTGAAAGCTATCTGGCGATTGGTGACTGCATATATATGCTCTTGGCTCAGTGTATTCAGCTAACTCCCAGTAGTGCATTGTTGCTTCATCAACAAAGGATCACAAACTAAAAAAGTAAATTCGATAATAGAAGTAAATTGGAAAAATGTTACAGCTCTTTACATATTTTTCCCCTTTTTTTTTTTTCTCCCCGATTTTGCAATATTACATTTGCCAAGCCAGATTATATGCATTCCCCAATAATCCCCAAAAAACATTAATATACATGCTACAGGCCCAAACTGAGGCTTAAAGGGCAATAGTAGTCGAAAAATTACATGTAATTATAGGATTAGCGACCGGCACTACTATGTGTTTAACTACGGTAGAGCACTGCTGATGTGGAGCTAAATCTGCCGCTGATCCAAACGGCAGCACTAGTCACACTACTTAGCTTTGTAACTACTACTGCTGCTGATTGGATCAGCGGCAGTTTCTGCTCTGGATCCACAGTGCTCTACGGGTCCTGAGCAGTACTTCTATATGTATAAAATGATATTCACTGAACACACATTTGCTAATATGCTCAAAGGAGAGAGACCAATAAATATTCAACCACTTAAAGTATTTGTAAATGCGTAGTATGGGACTTAGTAATATCCCAAAAACGGCATCAAAAGTTCTCAGCCTACTGAGTCCTTGTAGAGGAATGCCCTTTTTATAGGATCAAGTGTCCAGTACTTTTGAGCCTTTATGGTATAACAAAAGTCTGGGTATCTTAATGATTAGTCCCAGAATTTAGAACAGGTAAGTCAGTACTTATCTTTCCCAGTAGGAAAGATAAGCAAGAGCTTGCAATGGCTTATAAACTTGCTGTGGTGTTCTCTTCCTCCTGATTTGTATCAAGTTTGAGCTTGGTTTGCTTTCTGTGTCTTGGAATTGTATAACATGATCAATTGTTTATATATATATATATATATATATATATATATATATATATATATATATACTTTGCAATATACTTTAAATATTTATTTTGTCCCCTTTTCCTGTAATTCATTCTGAAATTTAGTTTTTCAGTTCCTGTTAGAAATGGAAGTGCAGAACACTGTTATATTCCACACAGCCATTGGCTGCACACTCTAGGGACCTATTTACAATTGTCTCTAATTGGCCACAGCAGAGAAGGTAACCTAAGTTACAGCATGGCAGCTCTCATAGTTTTATAGACAATACAACTTTACACTTATTTTGTCAATATTTAAACAACTAATGAAACTTTAAAAAAATACATCTACATGTTATTCTTAGACTAATCTTTTCAAAGAATGCATCATTTTATCTAGCATGTATTTAGTGTTTAATGTCCCTTTAACACAAATTTGCGGCGGTTAAACACACAGTAGTGTAGGGTCTCTAGTCATCAAATTTAAATGCTCTAATGAATTAATGTTATGAAATAATGTATTGAAGATTGGATTAGCTGTGTTAGTCCAGTAGATAAGATGCTCAAAAAACAAAGTATTGCAGTATGGAGTGATACCTTTTTTATTGGACTTGCATAATATTTCAAAGACAAGCTTTTGAGAGTTTTCCTCTCTTCCTCAGGTCTGAAGCAGGTTGCTTCAGACCTGAGGAAGAGAGGAAAACTCTCGAAAGCTTGTCTTTGAAATATTATGTTAGTCCAATAAAAAAAGGTATCACTGGATACTGCAATACTTTGTTTTTTGAGCGAAATAATGTATTTAAATATAATGAATCATTTCCATGTCCCTTTGATACAGAAGAACCTAGATCCACTTGTGCAGTGATAAATACGGTAGAACAGGTTCCCTACCTGTGAGCATTGTCTGTTTGGACAATGATAAATCTGACCATTAGTTTATTTCCTTGTTGGCATACTTAAAGGGACAGTCTAGTCCAAAATAAACTTTCATGATTCAGATAGGGTATGTAATTTTAACCAATTTTCCAATTTACTTTTATTACCAATTTTGCTTTGTTCTCTTGGTATTCTTAGTTGAAGCTTAACCTAGGAGGTTCATATGCTAATTTCTTAGACCTTGAAGCCCACCTCCTTGTCAGAATGCATTTTAACAGTTTTTCACCACTAGAGGGTGTTAGTTCATGTTTTTCATATAGATAACTTCACGTGCATGAGCACAGTGTTATATGGGAGCTAGCACTGATTGGCTAAACTGCAAGTCTGTCAAAAGAACTGAAATAAAGGGGCAGTTTGCAGAGGCTTAGATACAAGATAATCACAGAGGTAAAAAGTATATAAATATAACTGTGTTGGTTATGCAAAACTGGGGAATGGGTAATAAAGGGATTATCTATCTTTTAAAACAATAACAATTCTGGTGTAGACTGTCCCTTTAAGTAGGTTTAGGAGAGTTCATGTGTCTCCATGCCGTTACCATGTAGTGCTCAAGACTTGTGCAGTCTAACCTAGATTCCTTAATGGCAGCACCCATGATTAGAGGGAGGTGCATGAAATGTGTTTAGTGTACATATAAGCATATATATAGATATATTGTTCTATGTGCACATATAGCGTTACTAGTTATTTGCATTCCTTTTATGCTAGTCAGGTTTTACCCCTGTAAATTATGTGTCTATTGGTTTTGTCAGTATTTTCAATTCCTAATTACAGAAATAGGAAAGGACATCTGGCTTAACCACATCTGTGAATAAAAAAAATGATTGATGCACTTTAAATGGCACCTAAGATTTTAATAATTGGTTTTACATTTTTTGATTTTTATATGTATATATGTGTTTGTATATGTATGTGTGTGTATGTATATGTGTATGTATGTATTTTTTTTTATCTACTGAATGTCAAAATGAATTGCTGCACATTTTTCTATTGATTCATTTCGTGTGTACACTGCAAACACAACCTGTTGTGAGATGCATCTAATGTCTTACACAGCAGGCTACCAAATTGTCATACGATTATTATATCAATATCCTGACCATTTTAATCTTGGGGAAACATTTAACACATAGGCCCCTATTTATCAAGGTCTGGTGGACCTGATCCGACAGTGAGGATCAGGTCCGCCAGACCTCGCTGAATACGGCGAGCAATACACTCGCCGTATTCAGCATTGCACCAGCAGCTCACAAGAGCTGCTGGTGCAAAGCCGCCCTCGGCAGACTCGCGGCCAATGGGCCGCCAGCAGGGTGGTGTCAATCAACCCGATCGTACTCGATCGGGTTGATTTCCGGCAATGTCTGTCCGCCTGCTTGGAGCAGACGGACAGGTTATGGAGCAGAGGTCTCTGTGACCGCTGCTTCATAACTGCTGTTTCTGGCGAGCCTGCAGGCTCCCCAGAAACACGGGGCATCAAGCTCCATTCGGATCTTGATACATATGCCCCATAATCTGAACATTTAAAAAGGAGACCAAATATAAAATAGAGAGATTTTGTGAAGTACCCACTATGTAATTCAGGCCAAGTTTTTATTATTTATTTTAGAATATTATGTTTCTTCATGTACACACATTTCAATGTTTCATGATTGTATAACTCCTGAGAGACTGCAGGGCAACTTTTCTTAATTTCAACCACACAAACCTGTAAATGTCTAACAAACTGAATTCTGTCTCTTGTTTTCTTCTTTTTTTTCTCTCCTCAAATAATTTATTTTGATTTTTATTCACCAATAAAATTGAATGTGAACATATGAGAGGATAGTTTCTTGAAGTAGTTTCCTCGCTTTGTATTTTGGGCACTGTAGAAGAAAGTGTCTCATCTTCTATGGCCACTGGTCACATTGTCAGCACTTTTTTTGTTGCTGTGTTTATCTATCTATCTATCTATCTATCTATCTATCTATCTATCTATCTATCTATCTATCTATCTATCTATCTATCTATCTATCTATCTATCTATCTATCTATCTATCTATCTATCTATCTATCTATCTATCTATCTATCTATCTATCTATCCATCTTTTGTCTATCTCTAGGGTTGATTGAACCTAATAATGCATGTTCAGTACAATTGGGGCATTTGTACTGTGCCCTAATGAGAAGTGTCTGTGTTTTCACATCTTGAAAAGTAATATTTTTAAAATTCTAAAAAGTAAACATTTCATTTGCTACATTTTAAGGCAAATTACCAGAAAAAACACCTCACAAACTGCATTTGTCATGCGCACATTCCTTTCTGTGGTTGTAATTTTATATTAAAGAAAGAACTGTACCACTTAAATCATGCTGGGCAGATATATCCTCTGTCAGGAAATCTCAGTTACACAGATGGCTGTTTGGAGATTAGCACACATTGCTGCTACCTGTAAATATTTGATCAACTTTGTTGCTGTTCCTCTTTACCATGCAGAACACAGCCCTCAAAACCACAACGTACCCATTTTAATCTATATTTTGTTTTTCAGTTTTTTTTTTTGTTTTTTTTCCTTCCATGAAGAAATGTATCAACGTATGTTAAAGGGACATGAAACCCAACATTTTTCTTTCATGGTTCAGATAGAGAATACAATTTTAAACAACTTTTCAATTTACTTCTATTATTTAATTTGCTTCCTTCTCTTGTAATTATTTGCAATATATCTAGGCAAGCTCAGGAGCAGCAGAGAACATAGGTTCTAGCTGTTGATTGGTGGCTGCATATATATATCGATTGTGATTGGCTCACCATGTGTTCAGTTAGAAACCATTAGTGCATTGCTGCTACTTCAACAAATGATACCAAGAGAATGAAACAAATTAGATAATAGGAGTAAATTAGAAAATTGTTTAAAATTGTATTCTCTATGTGAATCATGAAAGAAATTGTTTGGGTTTCATGTCCCTTTAAAGAAATAGTTCAATTAGAAAAAAATTAAAATAAAATTATATACATACATACATACATACATACATACATACATACATACATGTAGCCCTCAGTTTACGCCGGGGTTAGGTTCCAGAAGGAATGGTTGTAAGTCGAAACCGTTGTAAATTGAAACCCAGTTTATAATGTAAGTCAATAGGAAGTGAGGAAGTTAGGTTCAAGGCCCCTCTTAAAATTGTCATAAGTAACACCTAATACATTATTTTTAAAGCTTTGAAATGAAGACTTTAAATGCTAAACAGCATTATAAACCTTATAAAATAATCACACAACACAGACTTCACTTGCATTTTTCTGCAAACAGTTCTTTCTATGCATTCCAAACTGGACTGATTTATAGACAGGAAGATCTTGTTCCTTTGAAATCTGCTCGATAGCTCAGGTCTGGTTAAACTGATTAATTTCAGCTTGCTTGGCTTTGCTGCAACACAAGCGGACAGCTCCACCTACTGGCTATTTTAATAAATGCACTGCTTCTCAATGCTTTTCAATAGCAGTCACATGACTGGAAAAAAGGTTGTTATTCCGAAACGATGTAAATTGAACGGTTGTAAAACGAGGGCAGTTTATGTTTAAAAAAATACAAACCCCCAAGCTAATTTTACTAAAAATAAAAATGTAAAATTACATAAATTTTTTTTTAAACCTAAACTAATACCCCAATAAAAAAAATCCCCCCCCAAATAAAAACACCCCCTAATCTAATACTAAACTACCAATAGCCCTTAAAAGGGCATTTTGTAGGGCATTGCCCTAAGTTAAACAGCTCTTTTACTTTACAAAATTACCAGTTACCCCCTAACAGTAATCCCCCCCAAATAAAAAAAACCTAACACTAAAAAAACCTAAACTAGCCATTGCCTCTAAAGGGGCATTTAATGGAGTATACAGCCCATTAAATCCCTAATCTTAAAAATAACCCCCCCCCACAATTTTTTTTAAAAAAAATCCTAAAACTAACGCCCAAATAGGTACTCACCGTACCTGAAGTCTTCTTCCAGGCGGCTCCATCATCTTCTATCTTCATCCTGTGTGAAGGCGGCGCGGAGCGGTCTTCCCCGATGCGTGGATCCGGAGCGGTGGTCTTCAGCGGTGGCGATCCTTAGCGGCGTGGTGGCTCCTTTTCATCCGATCTCCGGAATACAGTAATAATTGAATAGAAGGTACTGTAATCAATTTGGTGTACCTTGCATTCCTATTGGCTGAAATTTTGAAATCAGCCAATAGGATTAGAGCTACTGAAATCCTATTGGCTGTTCAAATCAGCCAATAAGATTTTAGTAGCTCTCATCCTATTGGCTGATTTAAAAATTTCAGCCAATAGGATTGCAAGGTACCCCAATAAATATGGGGTACCTTGCATTCAATCTTCAGTGTGCGACGGACGATCGCATGCTACAAGTGTTTTGAAATGTATTTTTATTGAGGATACAAATTACATTTTCATAGATAGCGTGCAATACAAATGAGTATCCTACACCACAGTTTTCATACAATATGACAATATGATCATATTTACAGGATATTTTACAAGCACTTGGAGTCTCAACTGTAATGTGTCATTCTAGCTATTAGCAAAAAGCTTTTAACGCTTAACATGAACAGTGATATCATGAATATATATTTAATGATCACAATATCTTCATATTAAACATTAAGCAGATAGTATGGTAGCTATAAACTTGTGGTGAGATTAGTAATCCACGATTCAAGGGGTAGGGATTATATTACAAAAATAAGAAGCATACTATGGTACAATTGAAATACTCCCGGTGATGTGTAGTAGAATTATATAAAAACAGATGATGCCTATGAATATAGATATAATAATGATATCTCTATTGGAGTGGTATTTGTTGTTACAAATATAAATACATGCTAAAGATCACCTAGAGTTATAACATTTAAATACTTCGCTACATTAGTAAGACATAAAATAAATGGATATGGAAGGTCTGTGGATGTGTTCTCCTATGTTTACTTAAAGTGATGGTAAACTCCATATGTAGCGATAAAATCAATTAACAGGATAGATTACCTTAATGACACACACCAAATTACATCTAATGCAATATATTAAAAAATGCTTTGAATACTTGTATTTATTCATTCATCTTCTGAGATACATTTCCAGCCTCCTGTGACGTAATAGCCAATGTTTATGAAGAAGTTTATCTCTTCTATGCTACTTGCTATGCACCTGCGCAATGTCATTTTACTTTCAAGACGCGCATCCAATCTCTTACGAATTTGCATGTGCATGTTTTGGGTACGCATGCGCTTCCACCCAATTTTAGATTAAAGAATAACACCCCATCACTATCAATTTTCGGTTCTGGTAAATAAATATGCAAATTGTATACAAATGTTTTAAGACTTACTGATATTTTACAATATTACAAACCCAATGCACATGCGTGGGAAATAGTAGGGTGCAAATTCTCTGACGTGCAGAGAGGGTGGAAACAAGGTACGCATCTAGTGCCTTCAGTGAAAAAAATATAAGGGGGCGGAGCGATGCAGTGCTACAACGGTTTGTAAATAAATTGAAAATATAATACAATTACATATAAAAAGTTAAAAAAATTTAAGGCGGTTTAATAGATATGCTATTACAGAATCGGAATATGTTATGTACCAGAGAAGTTTACCATCACTTTAAGTGGGGGAATGGGTCACTGGATCTCTTACAGACGTCTATACTATTCAAAATTGGGAAGTAAATTCCGGTTAGATTGCGTGATTATCACATAGAGAATGTAGGAGAAAGTCTGGAACAATATTATGCTAGATGGGTGGGTTGTATATAAATATTAAATTAATTATGGATTTACCCTGCTGATATCTTGCCTTTTATCTATGTGATGTTCAAACCTTGCAAATACTTGTTTTATTTCCTAAATTTATAATTTCACTAATGGTTTAACCACAGCCTCCTCCAAATTCTATTGTCTGTTTTTTTTTATCTCACCCTGAATCAAATTTTCCCTAGTCCTAGTTGTAAAAGCTTCAAGTGCTCCCTGAAGACTCTACTATTTAGGGACGCTTACAACCTACACTAACCTTCCTATCTCCACTGCTATCCCCTTAAACCCCATAGCATGTAAGCCTATGAGCCCAACTGTTTGTAGTCCACCTTCATAAGAGCCGACTACAACAGTGCAACTCTCGGCAGGACCCTTCACCCATTAGATCCCTGTAATCGTTTTTTATATACCACCCATGTTCATAGCGCTGCGGAACCTGTTGGCGCTCTACAAATACCTGATCATGATGATGATAAAAAAATTAAAAGGAATATACAGAGTATACCTCTAGGGGACTAGTGGAGGATTCTCTATCAGTATTCCAGCTTAGACTGTGGCCTATATTGGATAGGAAAGCCAGGTAAGGTCTGCTTCGCAAATCTGTGGTTACACTTGGACTCTCATTTTGTGGTGAGAATTAAGTTATATTAGGTCTCATAATAATTTCCTATTATTCCATCTCTTGTCCAGATATATATTTCTTAGAATTTTAACAAATTGATAGGGAGTGTAGTATAATTGATTGGGTATATGAAATGTTTTCAGGGTTTCGCTTTGGTCTGCATCTGGAAACTTAAATTTAAGCCCTAGTACATGTCAGAACATACTTGTTTTCTTGGCTATACACTTCTAACTATATGGATACCAGGATACATAATACAGGTGTCTTAAAGATCACCAAGAGACGCATATTATTCAAAAGGAGTATCACTCAACTCACAACAAAACATCTCTGAAATATATAAAAAAAATTGAATATGTAACTGAGTAGTAAGACAAAATTATAAATGTTAACTAACTATGGCGTACCTCCAAATCTAAGGAGGAAATTGCACTAACAGAGAGATGCAGTTACTGCTAAATAGAGTCTAGCGTTATATCCCACACCAGCCCTTCTATTCATTTGACCCAAAAAAGTGTCGGAAGATGTCATCCATGCCTGTCTGTCAGTTTCCTCGGCTGTCTGGGTATAGGATTTGAGATATGAGGCTGCTGTATCGTATCTATCTGCTTCAAATGGACACTCAGCAGTCTCTTTCATGACTATCCGCTAAACAAATAATGTACCCAGTCCGATCGGGTAATTAGGGCTCTTTGCCTCTGATCTCTCCAAATTAGAGAGGTGTGTTGGTATGTTCTTTAGATCTTCTCGTTTGTCAGTCAAGGCGCCTGGCTGATGGGCTAGATATTTTGAGATCTGTTCCCAGGGATCGGCCACATCCCCTGAGATCTGATCATCCCAAGCAGGTTTAATGTGCCAAACATCTTGCCTCTGGCTGCTCATAGTTAGTGGTACTTCTGTGTAAAGTATCAGAGGGTTAATGGTTTCCATGTTCTCATATTGCTTTAGCGGTAGTAAGCTGTCAAAGCTTCTGAGCACTGCCACCTCAAAGTCTAGAAAGAGCGCCTGTATAGTTTGCGAGACATCCCCCATGGTAGGTAAAATTAAAAAAAGAAGTAGCTGGAGTGAAACCGTCTTAAGTCCCAGTTAAGCAGATGAGACACCACTATGCAATTGCTGTAATCACTGTTCCGTGCTAGGTGAATTAAGGGTAATGTGAACTTGGGCGTCGTGAGATCAACTTATTACCCCTGGAGTAGACCGGGTCTATCTAGCAATGTATGTCGATCATACCTTCACTATTGCTGTTCCAGCTCTCTGTGTGGGGTAGTCTGTATGTTTGCTCATGTGCTAATGAGCCTCTGTGTGGATGGGAAGATGACCGCTCCAGTTTACGCACCCCTGACAATTTCCATGATTTTCATTTATAAATAATTGGGTGTTTGGATCAGCAATTTAGCAATTTCATTTTGATCTATCAAATAACTGAAGGACACAGTAATATTTCAATAGTGAAATGAGGTTGATTGGATTAACAGAAAATGTGCTATATGCATCCAAACTAAATTAGACAGGTGCATAAATTTGGCCACCCCAGCAGAAATAACAGCCTCTAGACGCTTCTTATAGCTTGTAATGAGTGTCTGGATGAAGGTATTTTGGACCATTCCTCCTTGCAAAACATCTCCAGTTCAGTTAGGTTTGATGGTTGCCGAGCATGGACAGCCCACTTCAAATCACCCCACACCCTGATATGAAATATCCAACCCCGGCGTAACTTCAGCTTTGTGACTGATTCCTCAACATTATTCTCAAGTATCTGCTGATATTGAGTGGAATCCATGCGACCCTCAACTTTAAGAAGATTCCCAGTACCGGCACTGTCCACACAGCCCCACAGCATGATGGAACATCCACCAAATTTTACTGATGGTAGCAAGTGTTTGTCTTGGAACGCTGTGTTCTTTTGCCGCCATGCATAACGACCCTTGTTATGACCAAATAACTCAATCTTTGTTTCATCAGTCCACAGCACCTGCTTCCAAAATGAAGCTGGCTTGTCCAAATGTGCGTTTGCATACCTCAAGCGACTCTGTTTGTGGCGTGTGTGCAGAAAACAAAATTTATGCTTACCTGATAAATTTCTTTCTTTTGCGATGTACCGAGTCCACGGTTTCATCCTTACTTGTGGGATATTATCCTTCCCAACAGAAAGTGGCAAAGAGAGCACCCACAGCAGAGCAGTCTATATAGCTCCCCCCTTAACTCCACCCCCAGTCATTCGACCGAAGGCCAAGGAAGAAAACGGAGAAACTATAAGGTGCAGAGGTGAATGAAGTTTACAATAAAAAAAATACCATCCGTCTTGAATAGACAGGGCGTGTCGTGGACTCGGTACATCGCAAAAGAAAGAAATTTATCAGGTAAGCATACATTTTGTTTTCTTTTGCATGATGTACCGAGTCAACAGTTTCATCCTTACTTGTGGGATACCAATACCAAAGCTTTAGGACACGGATGAAGGGAGGCACAAGACAGGAACCTAAACGGAAGGCACCACTGCTTGCAAAACCTTTCTCCCAAAAATAGCCTCCGAAGAAGCAAAAGTATCAAATTTGTAACATTTTGAAAAGGTAGGGAGCGAAGACCAAGTCGCATCCTTAAAAATCTGTTCAACAGAAGCATCATTTTTAAAAGCCCATGTGGAAGCTACCGCTCTAGTAGAATGTGCTGTAATCCTTTCAGGAGGCTGCTGTCCAGCAGTCTCATAAGCCAAACGGATGATGCTTTTCAGCCAAAAGGAAAGAGAAGTAGCCGTAGCCTTTTGACCCCTACGCTTTCCAGAATAGACTACAAACAAAGAAGATGTTTGACGAAAATCTTTGGTTGCCTGCAAATAAAATTTCAAAGCACTAACCATGTCTAAGTTGTGCAACAGACGTTCTTTCTTAGAAGAAGGATTAGGACACAGAGAAGGAACAACGATTTCCTGATTGATATTCCTGTTAGAAACAAATTAGGTAGGAACCCAGGTTTGGTACGCAAAACCACCTTATCAGCATGAAAAACAAGATAAGGCGAGTCACATTGTAATGCAGATAGTTCAGAAACTCTTCGAGCTGAAGAGATAGCAACTAGGAACAAAACTTTCCAAGATAAAAGCTTAATATCTATGGAATGCATGGGTTCAAACGGAACCCCTTGAAGAACTCTAAGAACTAAATTTAGACTCCATGGCGGAGTAACAGGTTTAAACACAGGCTTAATTCTAGCTAAAGCCTGACAAAAAGCCTGAACGTCTGGAACATCTACCAGACGCTTGTGCAACAGAATAGACAGAGCAGATATCTGCCCTTTAAAGGAACTAGCTGACAATCCTTTCTCCAATCCCTCTTGGAGAAAAGACAAAATCCTAGAATCCTGATTTTACTCCAGGAGTAGCCTTTGGATTCGCACCAGAAAAGATATTTACGCCATATCTTATGATACATTTTCCTGGTAACAGGCTTTCGAGCCTGAATCAAGGTATCTATAACCGACTCAGAGAAACCCCGCTTTGATAGAATCAAGCATTCAATCTCCAAGCAGTCAGTTGCAGAGAAATTAGATTTGGATGCTTGAATGGACCTTGAATGACAAGGTCCTGCCTCAGTGGCAGAGTCCATGGTGGCAGAGATGACATGTCCACCAGGTCTGCATACCAAGTCCTGCGTGGCCATGCAGGAGCTATCAAAATCTCTGAAGCTCTCTCCTGTTTGATTCTGGCAATCAAACGAGGAAGGAGAGGAAATGGTGGAAACACATAAGCCAGGTTGAACGACCAGGGTACTGCTAGAGCATCTATCTGTACTGCCTGAGGATCCCTTGACCTGGATCCGTAATGAGGAAGTTTGGCGTTCTGACTAGACGCCATCAGATCCAATTCTGGTGTGCCGCATAGCCGAACCAGTTCGGCAAACACCTCCGGATGGAGTTCCAACTCCCCTGGATGAAAAGTCTGACGACTTAGAAAATCTGCCTCCCAGTTCTGTACTCCTGGGATATAGATCGCTGACAGATGGCAAGAGTGATTCTCTGCCCATCGGATTATCCTTGATACTTCTATCCTCGCTAAGGAACTCCTTGTTCCCCCCTGATGATTGATATAAGCCACAGTCGTGATGTTGTCCGACTGAAACCTGATGAATCTGTCCGAAGCCAGCTGAGGCCATGCCTGGAGAGCATTGAATATCGCTCTTAATTCCAGAATATTTATCGGTAGGAGAGCCTCCTCCCGAGTCCACAAACCCTGTGCTTTCACCCAGAAGGCTGTCGTCACAATAACCCAATCTGGCCTGCGGAAACACATTCCCTGGGACAGATGATCCTGTGACAACCACCAAAGAAGAGAGTCTCTGGTCTCTTGATCCAGATTTATCTGAGGAGATAAATCCGCATAATCCCCATTCCACTGATTGAGCATGCATAGTTGCAGTGGTCTGAGATGCAAGCGAGCAAACGGAACTATGTCCATTGCCGCTACCATTAGACCGATTACCTCCATACACTGAGCCACTGACGGCCGAGGAATGGAATGAACAGCTCGGCAGGTGGACAAAATCTTTGATTTCCTGACCTCCGTCAGAAATATTTTCATGTCCACCGAGTCTATCATAGTCCCTAGAAATGAAACTCTTTTGAGGGGGGAAAGAGAACTCTTTTTTTTACGATCACCTTCCACCCGTGAGATCTTAGAAAGGCCAACACTAAGTCCGTGTGAGACTTGGCTAGTTGGAAAGTCGACGCTTGAATTAGAATGTCGTCTAGATAAGGCGCCACTGCTATGCCTCGCGGCCTTAGAGCCGCCAGAAGAGACCCTAGCACCTTTGTGAAGATTTGTGGCGCTGTGGCCAACCCGAAGGGAAGAGCCACAAACTGGTAATGCTTGTCCAGAAAGGCAAACCTGAGGAATTGGTGATGATCTTTGTGGATAGGAATGTGCAGAAACGCATCCTTTAAGTCCACAGTGGTCATATATTGACCCTCCTGGATCATTGGTAAAATAGTCCAAATGGTCTCCATCTTGAAGGATGGAACTCTTAGGAATTGGTTTAGGATCTTGAGATCTAGAATTGGTCTGAAGGTTCCCTCTTTTTTTGGGAACCACAAACAGATTGGAGTAGAAACCTTGTCCCTGTTCTGCTTTCGGAACTGGGCAGATCACTCCCATGGTGAAAAGGTCTTCTACACAACGTCTGGTTTACAGACAATTGAGAAAGATGGAATCTCCCCCTTGGAGGAGAATCTTTGAAATCTAGAAGATACCCCTGGGTTACAATTTCTACGGCCCAGGAGTCCTGAACGTCTCTTGCCCAGGCCTGAGCAAAGAGAGAGAGTCTGCCCCCTACTAGATCCGGTCCCGGATCGGGGGCTACCCCTTCATGCTGTCTTAGTGGCAGCAGCAGGCTTTTTTGCCTGTTTACCCTTGTTCCAAACCTGGTTAGGTCTCCAGGTTGGCTTGGATTGAGCAAAGTTCCCCTCTTGCTTTGCAGCAGGGGGAGAAGAAGCGGGACCACCCTTGAAGTTTCAAAAGGAATGATAATTATTTTGTTTGGTCCTTGACTTATTTGACTTATCTTGGGGGAGGGCATGACCCTTCCCTCCAGTGATGTCTGAAATGATCTCTTTCAGTGCAGGCCCGAATAGGGTCTTACCTTTGAAAGGGATAGTCAAAAGCTTAGATTTTGATGACACATCAGCCGACCAGGACTTAAGCCATAACGCTCTACACGCTAAAATGGCAAAACCTGAATTCTTTGCTGCTAACTTAGCAAGATGAAAAGCGGCGTCTGTAATAAAAGAATTAGCTAGCTTAAGAGCCTTAATTCTGTCCAGAATATCATCTAGTGGGGTCTCCACCTGAAGAGCCTCTTCTAGAGCCTCAAACCAGAAGGCAGCTGCAGTGGTTACAGGAACAATGCACGCTATAGGTTGAAGAAGAAAACCTTGGTGAACAAAAATTTTTTTTAGGAGACCCTCTAATTTTTTTATCCATAGGATCAATGATAGCACAACTGTCTTCAATAGGTATAGTTGTGTGCTTAGCCAGAGTAGAAATAGCTCCCTCCACCTTAGGGACCGTCTGCCATGAGTCCTTTATGGTGTCAGATATGGGAAACATTTTCTTAAAAACAGGAGGGGGAGCGAACGGAATACCTGGTCTATCCCACTCCTTTGAATCAGAAATCACTCCCTCAGATAGCAAATCCCTCATCCCTACCTCAGAACATTGTGAGGGAATATCGGATACGGCTACTAAAGCGTCAGAAGGCTCCGCGTTTGATCTTAACCCAGAGCTACTGCGCTTCCCTTGCAACCCTGGCAGCTTAGATAAAACCTCTGTGAGGGTAGTATTCATAACTAAAGCCATATCTTGCAATGTGAAAGAATTAGACGCACTAGAAGTACTTGGCGTCGCTTGTGCGGGCGTTACTGGTTGTGACACTTGGGGAGAACTAGATGGCAAACCCTGATCTCCTTCTGTCTGAGAATCATCCAATGCCAAATTTTTATAAGTCAAAATATGCTGTTTGCAATTAATAAACATATCAGTAAAAGTGGGACACATTCTAAGAGGGGGTTCCACAATGGCTTCTAAACAAATTGAGCAATGAGTTTCCTCAATGTCAGACATGTTTAACAGGTTAGTAATGAGACAAGCAAGCTTGGAACACACTTTATTTGATGAAATAAACACAATTTTCAAAAACAGTACTGTGCCTTTAAGAGAAAAAAAGGCATACACAAACTGCAAAACAGGTTAAAATTGCTTCAAATTTTCTGAAATTTTAATAGTGTACCCACAAAGCTTTAGAAAGATTGCACCACAAGTAAATAGGCAATAAACCCCAAAAATGAGCAAACCGGATTGATAAATCACAAAACCGGTAAAAACCCCTGTCAGCACCTTGCCACAGCTCTGCTGTGGCGCCTACCTGCCCTTAGGGGACGAAAATATGAGGAGAAAGCTTCGTTTAGGCTCCAGAAGAGTACCAGGACCTCTGGAAATGCTGCTTGTCTGTATCCATCAAACCCTGTTTGTAAACCATGTGGGTTATAAAAACCCTTAATAAGCCAAATGAACCCCCAGACACACAAAAGTTTGCTCAATATATCATCAAACTGAGTGCCCATGAAATTAGCCCATTATTCAAGCTAGTAATGCCCCTTATAAACTAGGATTACTGCTTACCCTTCCCCTAATGGGGAAACTGTCAGCCTTTCTGAGTTAATACAGTCTCTGCAGAAATTATGACTGAACATACCTCATTGCTGTATAGCAAGAAACCGTTCCTCACACTGAAGTTTTCCTGTACACCTCCGCTTCTGTGGGAACAGCAGTGGGCCTTAGTTACAAATGCTAAGATCATCATCCTCCAGGCAGAAATCTTCATCTATGTCCTGCCTGAGAGTAAATAGTACAACACCGGTACCATTTAAAAATAACAAACTCTTGATTGTAGTTAAAATTAAACTAACAGCTTAACACCTCTTTCACTTTACCCTTCCTGCTTAGAGCCGGCAAAGAGAATGACTGGGGGGTGGAGTTAAGGGGGGAGCTATATAGACAGCTCTGCTGTGGGTGCTCTCTTTGCCACTTCCTGTTGGGAAGGATAATATCCCACAAGTAAGGATGAAACCGTGGACTCGGTACATTATGCAAAAGAAAGGCTTCTTCCGCATCACTCTCCCCTACAGCTTCTCCTTGTGCAAAGTGCGCTGAATTGTTGAACTATGCACAGTGACACCATCTGCAGCAAGATGATGTGGTAGGTCTTTGCAGGTGGTCTGTGGGCTTTTTTTTTTACCATTCTCACCATCCTTTGCCTCACCAATATTTTACTTGGCCTGCCACTTCTGGCCTTATCAAGAACTGTGCCTGTGGTCTTCCATTCCTCACAGTGGACACTGACAGCTTAAATCTCTGCGATAGCTTTTTGTAGCCTTCCCCTAAACCATAATGTTAAACACTCTTTGTTTTCAGGTCATTTGAGAGTTGTTTTGAAGCCCCCATGTTGCCACTCTTCAGAGGAGAGTCAAATAGAACAACAACTTGCAATTGGCCACCTTAAATACCTTTTTCTCATGATTGGATGCACCTGTCTATGAAGTTCAAGGCTTGATGGGCTCACCATACCAATTGTGTTTTCCAATTAATCAGTGCTAGGTAGTTACAGGTATTCAAATCAACAAAATGACAAGGGTGCCCAAATGTATGCAACTGTCTAATTTCGTTTGGATGCATATTGCACATTTTCTGTTAATCCAATAAACCTGATTTCACTACTGTAATATTACTGTGTCCTTCAGTTGTTATTTAATAGATCAAAATTAAATTGCTGATCCAAACACCCAATTATTTATAAATGAAAATCATGGAAATTGTCAGGGGTGCCTAAACTTGCGTACAACTGTACATACAGTGTTTTCCCGGCTGATTTTACTGACCACTTGACTAAAGATTTAGATTATACGAAGATCAAATTGGCTAATATTAAAAAAAGTTACATTTTGATTGCACAAATTATCATTTTAAATACATTTTATATTAAATTATGCAATTCGTTTGTGTTTTGGATAGCTGAAAATGATATAAAATTAGAAAATATTACACTGCCCCCACCTGGCTACTTCATAATGCCAACCAGCTGGAAAAAAAGAAAAAGGGTTTTGTGTCCCTTTTAAGATGGTGATCACAAGAAAAACTGACTGAAAATACCTGCCAGCGTTCAGAAATTGTCTTCCAAAAACAATCACAAGATTGTGATGAGTCCCTTATGTGTTTAATCCTGGCAGAGGAATAAGAGGGATTGTTCCATGATGGATATAAAAAAACAGAATTTATACATCATGTTAAAAATGTTTCTTTGCTTGAAAGTGGTATTAAACGGATATTCAACACCTCTTGCTTTTGTGTATAAATTGTGCTTTATTCCTTATTCCCTAGACAGACTAAAAAGCATAATATGTAACATAAATTTTACTGAATTTGGTTTTTGGCCTATAGTGAGTATTGGAGAGGCACAATCTTCAATCACAAGCAAGAGGTGTAGCTGTTTACATGAAACTAATACTACTGCATGTCATGTAGTGCTCCAGACACCTACCTAGGTAGCTTTTCATCAAAGAATACCATAGGAACTAAGCAAATCTAAAAAAATAAGAAAATTGGAAACTTTTGTTTTTAAATTGTATGCTCTCTCTGAATCACAAAAGAAGATGTTTGGGTTTCATATCTCTTTAAAGGAACAGTAAACACCTTGTGATTTTTATGTAAAATGTTATGTGCAATGAAACAGCTTTGCATTATATTTTCATTATTTATTTCCCCCCTTTCATTTAATTTCATCTCTGAAAATTGAGCAATTTCTAATTCTCAGAACTTGTAATAAAAACTGTTGACTCATCAAGGCGAACTCTGCTACATATATGTCCCTAATTGGCTTTATCAAACAACAACGTCAAAACAATGCACTTTATACTAACTAGCTAGCCTTGTTGTCAGTAGTCTAAAGCCCAGATTTGCTCCTCCAATTAAGGGAGATGTGGGTGGAGTTTGCTATGTGTTTACTCTGTCTTTTAAATGGACATTAAAGTGAAGGTCAAGTCTGAGGTTGTGGTTATCATTTTTCAATAGCTTTACTAAATTAAGTATGATGTTCATTCATCAAATTATTTACAAATAATAGTAAAAGTTTTATTTTTAACCTTTTCTGTCGGCTCCGTTTCACTTGTATAATCCGCCTGCCATACTGCCGTTCTTGATTGACAGTTTTTGGATCCAATCTATTGTTTACCTCCGTGGCGTCCAGCCCCTTTTCTGTTTCGTCATTTCAATGTTATGCGCATGCGTTAAAACAAACAGAGCGTCATCATGGTCATGCTCGTTCATTAAAGCACATGCGTTTTTCCACTCTCAGAATTGTTGAATACAAAGTAACGTCGGTTAATGAAACGCATGCGCTATTGACTTGAAGAGACGCATGCGCATTTCAAAGAGACACTTGTGCACGAGCGTAGTCCGTTTGTCGGAAGCAATGCAACGTCACAGCATAGAAATAAGGAAGTGTGGTAGGGGCTGAACTAATCGCGATAACGGGGGTATTTTATATATATGTTTTATTTGAAATTGATTAGTTATTTATAAATATAAACTCAGCGACTTTAATAATTTGAAGATAAGGTTTAAAACGGTGTATTGCGAATGGCCGAAATTGACCTTCACTTTAAGCACTAAAAATATTTTATAAGCATAGTATTAAGGTTATTCACCGTCTCCTTCTAGGCATGGGTGCTGCAATTCTTAATTCTAGGTTTCACTGTGTTCCAGTGCTGATGTGCAACTACTCTCCCTGTCGTGCCTGCCGTAAAACCTACATTCCAAAATGGTAGCACTCATATTATAGGGAGGTGCATGAAATGTATCTAGGTTTTGTGCCACTTTATGCTGTGTGTTTAAAGGAACAGTACAGTCAAAATTAAACGTTCATGATTCAGGTAGAGTACGCAACATTCCAGTTTACTTATATTCTCAAATTTACTTTGTTCTGTTGTTGAAGTATAAATCTTGCTAGGCTGATAGCAGCTTAGGAGCTTGCACGTGTCTAGCTTTCTGTGGCAGCAGTGTCTGCAGCTTTGAATATCATTGTTGCAATAATGGGTTCTTGATGGCTAAAGACACATGCACGCTCCTGAGCTCACCTAGGATCATTCTTTAACGAAAGATACCAAGAAGATTTAGAAGCCTAAAGTAAAAGATCACTAATTACAGGTAGCAATAGCCTCGCAGTTGATATGGCGTTTAAAGGGACATTAAACACTAAATACATTTTATAAGCAAAGTATTCTTCTCCTCCTTCTAGTTGTAGGTGCCGCCATGTAGAAATCTCACTATTCCAGTGCTGACTGTTTGCACATATGCAGCCACTCTCCTTCAGATTCCTACAGTGTAACCTAGGTTCCATAGTTTAGGCACCCATCATTAGAGGGAGGTGCATGACATGTATTTAGTGTTAGTTTAAAGCTTAAACCAGCTACAGTAAGGACAGAATACACTACAAATGATTTTTTAAAAATGAAGTGTCACATAGAGAATTCTGAAGTTTTCTTTTTCATCTGTTCCCTATTACATAGAAATTGGATGTGTATTTATGTTACAAAATCTAAATTCGCTTTGGCTTTTTTTTTTAAAATTCACAATGTGTTTTGTCTTTTTGATTGCTTAAGAAAAATAAAGCACATGTTCCATATTTCTGTGCATATCCCAGAATGTCCTTAGATCAACGTTCTAAAGTTGACTAGGAAATTAATTAGGTCAGAAGTGACAACAGACTTAGAGTGAATGTCAATTTTAATGAATAAGTTCCCTGTTTAATACAATTTAAAACAGGGGCACTTTCATTCATTAAACTTTACATTGAAGCGTTTTTTTAAAAATACCTTTTTCTTTAGGAAAACCAGACTGGCGATCCTCCGCATGCAGCTCCTCTGTACTTAGCAATGACGAAACCGGCTTCCTACGATTTGTTGCGTTGCCTCACCAGCTGGACGCCTTGTGGTGCACGCAACGATTGGAGGAAGCCGGTTTAGTCATTGCTAAGTACAGAGGAGCTGCAGGCGGAGATCGCCAGTCTGGTTTTCCTAAAGAAAAAGGTAAGTATTTAAAAAAAAAAAAAAAACGCTTCAATGTAAAGTTTAATGAATGAAAGTGCCCCTGTTTTTAATAGTATGTTTAAAAACTAGGCACTCATTCATTTAACTTTACATTCACTTTAATAGCCAATTAGAATATTAAGAAACTAGCCACATAGGTTTTTAGGTGTCAGGTATCTTTTTAGGCTCCCTGGCTCCCATGATTTATCAAGCTCTGAAATCTGTACTTTCCTGTAATTTTTGCACGTCAAAAAGAGCAGATAGGCAACAAAACATTTCTATACCAGACTAACATCCTTGTGTTGCTACTGATGAGTCTTAAAGGGACATTAAACACTTTGAGATGGTAATATAAAGTGATAAATTGTATACATAAAAACTCTGCAATATACTTTCATTGTTTATTTTGTCCCTTTTTCCTGTAATTCCATTCTAAAATAGTGAGGTTTTCAGTTCTTTTTAGAAATGGAAGTGCAGAACACTGTTATATTCTACACAGCCATTGGCTGCAAAATATAGTGACCTATTTATAACTCTCCCTAACTGGCCACAGCAGAGAAAGTAGCCTAAGTTACAACATGGCAGATCCCATTGTTTTAAAGACACTAAAACTTTAAACTTATTTTGTCAATATTTAAACAGCTAATGAAACGTTAAAGAATATATCTACATATTATTCTCAGTCTAATCTTTTTTTAAATGCATCATTCAATATAGCATTTGTTTAATGTCCCTTTTGTTTGTTGTAATGATTAAACCACATTTGTAAACGGATATTATAATAACATTTTTATATTTGTCTGCCATGTATTTAGGAGTTCAGGTTTTAAAAATGACAAAGTTTTATTATTCATAAGTGTAATTAGCCTGAAAATTGCACTACTTGCACTGCAGCATAAGCATGTCCTTGAGAATATTGTCCACTTATCTTGGGTCTGATTTAGGGTTGTGGCTGCTTCGTTTACCTCGAAGCTATGTACAGTTTATATTTTCTCTACTTCCTGATTCTCAGGAGAAAGTAAAGCTTCTTCATAAAATTGCTGGAGGGCTTATAGAAATGTATAGTTTCTAAACGTTACAGTGCATTTGTAATTTTTGTAATGTTTTAAAGATGCTCTTTAAAAGGTCTCTTAAACACTAAATATATTCTATATAAGTATAGTATCAAGGTTATTCCCCATCTCCCTCTGAAATCTGACTTTCACTACATTCCAGTGCTGATCTGTGTTCAGATACCTGCAGTGTAACCTAAGTTCCAAAATGGCAGCACCCATGAATAGAGGAGGGTGCATGAAACATATTTAGTGTTTACTGTCCCTTTAAAGGAACATTATAGTATATTTTTTTTTTAAGATATGCATCAGAAGTTAAAGGACCAGTCAACACAGTAGATTTGCATAATCAACAAATGCAAGATAACAAGACAATGCAATAGCACTTAGTCTGAACTTCAAATGAGTAGTAGATTTTTTTTCTGACAATTTTAAAAGTTATGTCTTTTCCACTCCCCCTGTACCATGTGACAGCCATCAGCCAATCACAAATGCATACACATACCACGTGACAGCCATCAGCCATTCACAAATGCATACACACTTATTCTTGCACATGCTCAGTAGGAGCTGGTGACTCAAAAAGTTTAAATATCAAAAGACTGTGCACATTTAGTTAATGGAAGTAAATTGGAACGTTGTTTAAAATGGCATGCTCTATCTAAATAATGAAAGTTAAATTTTGATTGAGTGTCCCTTTAATAACTACATTGCAAAAAGTCTGCATATAAAATAAAGTATTGAAAACTGTGATTTGATTACCATAATGGCATCATTTTGCAGTCCAGGGAAACTCCCCTTGTAAAAACCCTATTGAATGTTATTTATCTTATCTCCTTTGTGGAAAATTAGGGAAATCTGTAAAAAACAAACACTGTGTAGCATATAGGAGGGTTAGGGTTCCGAATTCTGTGGAATGCAGTCCAGCCTACTTGCTACAGGGGAAACCCTACAATTTTCAGAGTTAAAGGGACAGTCTGCACCTTAGTCATCTTAAAGTCTTACCTTAGATTAAGCTGCAAATAGCCTCCTGCATTTCTTTCTATATCATGCAGCAGTAACATTAAAAAAGTTGTTTTAAAAAGAATATTTTTTTCTGGCCATTTTTAAATGGCCGCTAAACTCTGCCCACTGATGATGTCATGATCCGAGCTGCATCTGGGCACTGTCCTAAATAGCATTGACAGTCTGCTGAATTCAACTAGTGAGGTTTTTGCGATTGGACGTTATATGCGGCTTGAATCGTAACGTCACCAGTGGGCAGAGTTTGGCGGCCAGAAAATATATTCTTTTTAAAATTAACTTTTTTTTCCCGTTGCATGCTATAGAAGGGGGTGCAGGAGGCTATTTGCAGCTTAATCTTAGGTAAGACTTAAATTACAGGGAAAAACATGAAAAATAAATAATGTACATGCATTTTCCCCTTACTATGTATAATTTATAACTTTTTTGTGGGGTTAAAATTTTGAGTTTAATATCTCTTTTAATTGTGTGCTAGAAAATGTGGAAGTATCTTGTTTTAATACGCTTTGTATTTTGCAGAACGTATAATAATTTAAAGGGATAGTAAAGTCAAAATTAAACTGTCATGATTCAGATAGAGCAGCAATTTTAAACAACTTTCCAAGTCACTTCCATTATCTACATTTGCACAATCCTTTTATTTGCACATGTTCTTAGGCACCAGCTCATACTGAGCATGTGCAAGAATTCACAGACTATAAGTATATGCATTTGTGATTAGCTGATTCCTGTCACATGATGCCAGAATAGTGGTAATAGACATAACTGAAAATTGTCAGAAAAAAAAATCTACTACTCATTTGAAGTTCCGACTAAGTGCTATTGCATTGTCTTTTTATCTTGCATGTGTAGATTATGCAAATCTACTGTATTTACGGGTCCTTTAAGGTCATTCTGTGGACTAATTGACTCAAAATAAACACACGCACAACTCAGTGCTTCAGTCATTGGGTACAAGATAGTAAACATTGTATGCATTGCATTAAAATGGGTTATCCATCTGGGTGTAATCAGCTTATCTTGTTGTGTTGTTAAGTTAAGCATTTATCATGTGTCTACTAAAAGCATACTTTTAAAGTAACCATTGCATAGATTTTCCCTTACTTGCTGTTACACTGATTGAAACAACCACAGTAAAACATTAATGGGCTGCTCTTAAAGCTAAGTCAATTTAGCTCCAGCTTAGACTTGGCTAGGATTGCAGTGCCATTTTCAGATACTATAGAAAGTGCCTTAAGTTGAAGAGTCTCCATAACGAACATATATACACTTCTGTGTGCTCCACAGAAAATGTTGCCACCCGGGTGGCATTATGAAGTAGCTGGGTGGGGGCAGTGTAATTTTTTTCTAATATTATATCATTTTGTGCCATTCAAAGCATACATTTATTGCATAATTTTAACATACATGTATTTAATAATAATTTGTGCATTAAAAATACAATATTTTTAATATTGGATAATTTTAACTTAATATTGGCCAAATGTTTAACCGTTTTGATTTGTAAAATTAGCTGGGTGGCACACCTGCTAAAAAGGTTCTGGGGAGAACACTGCAAATACCATACTGTTTATTTAAAGGAACCTTAAAGGGACACTCGGGTAAAATTACATTTTAATGATTCAGATACAGCATGTAATTTTAAACAACTTTACAATTTACTTCCATTAAAAAAAAAATGTGCACATTCTTTTAAAGTTACACTTTTTGAGTCACCAGCTCCTACTGAGCATGTGCAAGAATTCACAGACTATACGTATATGCATTTGTGATTGGCTGATTGCTATCACATGGTACAGGGGGAGTGGAAATAGACATAACTTTGAAATTTGTTAGAAAAAAATCTACTACTTATTTGAAATTCAGAGTAAATGCTATTGTATTGTCTTGTTAACTTGCTTTTGTTGATTATGCAAATCTACTGTGTTTAATGGTCCTTCAAATACTTGAGATTGTTACTCTAAATCAGACATCCTCAAACTTGGCCCTCCAGAGGTTTTGGAACTACATTTCCCATGATGCTCATCCAGGTGATATGCTGGCTGTGCATCATGGGTAATGTAGTTCCAAAACCTCTGGAGAGCCAAGTTTGAGGATGGCTTCTCTAGATTCTTGTTTATAACTGTCCCCAACTGGCCTCAGCAGAGGAGATAAGAGATCAGGCCTTTAAAGGGACATTAAACCCAATATTTTTATTTTATGATTCAGATAGATCATGCAATTTTAAACAACTTTCCAATTTACTTCTATAATCAAATTTGCTTAATTCTATTTATATCCTTTTGTTGAAGGAGCAGCAATATACTACTGGGAGCTAGCTGAACACATTGGGTAAGCCAATGATACGAGGCATATGTGCAGTCACCAGCTAGCTCCCAGTAATGAATTGCTTTTCCCAATCCTTCCTTCCTTATGTTTTTAAACAAATGATACTAAGAGAACAAAGCAAATAAGATAACAGAAGTAAATATGAAAGTTGTTTAAAATGGTATGTTCTATCTGAATCAAGGAACAGGGAAAGTGAAACTTAAACTTTCACGATTCCCAAATAGAGCACACTTTACTTCTGTTATCCATTACTTACAATATCTTGGTATCATTTGCTAAATGCAGTACTGGAAATTTAGCTGGCGATTGGTGACTGCTCACATCTGACTCATGTCTTTGGCTCACCAGAGGTGCCACGCTAACTCCCACTAATGCATTCTGAGCGTTAACTTTGTGTTTAACAAATATACAGATATTAAAAACATAGCTAAATGCAAGCAATAGTGCTATAATAAAATGTTCTAACACATTACAGTATTTTCTTTTTGAACTAACACTTTATATGTATTTCTTCAATATTTGAACAAGTTATATAATTGTAAAAATACTTCTTCATATTCTCATGCTAATGTCTGCTTCAAATACATCATTATACGCTGTATTTATTTAGTATTTAATGTTTGTTATGCCCAAGGTTAACCAGTCACTTGTTTGGCACAAAAAGGGTTAATGGACCCTTTCCACCTTAACCAATTTGTCACAGTCAAGCCACTTCAGGCATGCCTGTGACTTAGTGCAGTGAGGGCAAGAGTTAAGAAACACTCTCTAGTCAGTAGAAACAAATGCAAAAAATTCCCCTTTTAATGCCCCCCCCCCCATGAACTATCTCTAGGTTGCCACCACCATATTTATCGTATGTGAAATCTTAAGGAAATCCTAGAATACAATTTAGAAAAAAATATGCAAAAGAAAACGCAGTACTATTCTCACCAGTCCCTTTAGTAACATTGTAAATATATTAGAAAAAGGCAAAACTTAATAAAGGAACATTTATTATGAGCAAAGAAAAAAGGTGTCACAGTGCAATGATATAAGAAAATATGTTAACAAAAAAAAATGACACACAGCAAAACCGTTTTCAAAATAAAAAGGAGAAAATATTACAGAACCTATAACTTTACCAGAATGTTGTCTTCTGCTTCCAACTAGATAGAATAGAAAACAGTCAAACTACGCTGTAGCAGACAGCCTCCCATGCAAAATTACAGTTATATTGTTAAAATCAAAGTTATATACACTTAACTCTGATATCAAATTTCTTGACCAAACCTCCTCCCTAAGTGGGCCAGGGAAGTACTCACCCCTCTCTTTTATGACATGTCATAAAGCTCTGGATACTTGGCTGAGATAATAGAAATATTATAACTTTTGTTATGTATATTAAGTACATGCACACATACACCATCCCCTTGTGACACCATGGGGATTAGTTTGATACCAAATACAACATGATTGTCATGTTTTTATAATCCAGTGTCATCTATGTGATAAAAACATGTTTCCAGATATACTAGTGTCATCTCTGACTGACCATGCCTGTGTCTTTCTGGAGACACTGTCTTTGTCACTGTCTTTGGATCATAAAAATCACTGTAGTGCACAGGCTTAATTTACCCCCCTGTATCCTGTTGAACCAGGTGCACATAATAAAGCCATTGGTTCCATAAGTCTGATTCTTTTAGACGTTTTTGATACAGGGTTGTAAACAGCAGAGAAGAAAAGCAAAATAAATTTAACCCCTGACATGCTAAAATCATAAAGGACTTCATGGCAATGTCGCTTACCTTGCAAAGCCACTGAGCAAATCTTTATAGACTTATTTATACTTTTATATAACAGGCCATAAATTAGTCATTTGTTACCATTATGCTTGATATTGAATATAGATATGAGATCCTAAATTAAAAATATACTGTAATGTAAGAATACTATTATATTGGCATATAGATTGGGCTGAAAGTTAGGAGCCAATTAAAGGTGTTTCTATATAGATTTAAAACTAAAACTGTATGTACCAGATTTATCTCAGAAGTACAGAGCTAGAAGGCTGTATGCGCACTGCAAAAAAAAGAAAAAAGAATTAATCCTACTTCCTCCTTGTTTGATGCACAGAAGACATGGTATTCGCAAACTCACACTGGCTTTTCTTTACAGATTGACAATAAACCCTTAGAGATAAATTGAATCTTTGAAACTGTTAAAGGCGACAAACATTCAGCAAGTCACCATTTTCCCTTACTTATATGGCTAGTGATAATTTGAGTTACCTGCTGCAGAATTATAGCTGCCAGCACATCGTTTTGCCAAAGAATTGTACTACTGAGGGTAAAAAAGGAACACTATTCTCAATTTATATTCTTTTTTTTATTTTTATTTCTTGGCTGCCACAGTTCAGGGTTGCACTTGAGAACTATAAACCTCTTAAAACCTGACAGATGTCAGAGTTTAAGGAAATACCATCATTTTACACTTGTCTGCACTATGGGCTCTGCTAAATAATGCAAAAAAAGTGTGTGTGTGTTCAGAAATTAAATTTAGTTTTTTTTTCATTTAATTTGTTTAGATAGAAAACAAAAAATTGCATATAGTTATTTTAAATATGTCCTTGCTAACATAACTAAATGAATTAGCCTGTTTTTTTGGTATTAAGATTGAACTGGTTCCAAGCATTTGTTTTTATGTCCCTTGAATTTTTTTTTTCTCGCTCTAAGATTTGCTTCATTTGATTGGTATCCTTTTTGTAAAGCTTACGTCAGTAGGTTTAGGAGAAGCAATGCACTCAGTAGTGTATTGATGCTCTTTCAAACTATTTTTTATTGCTAGCTGACATCCTGCATCATTTTTAAAGGGACATGAAACCCAAATATTTTCTTCCACTATTCAGATAGAGCTTATGATTTAAAACAACTTTCCAATTTGCTTCTATTATCTAATATGTTTTATTTTAATGGTATCCATTGTTGAAATGGATACCTAGGTAAGCTCATGAGCTGCTGATTGGTGGCTGCTCATATATACATCATGCTATTTGCCGACCCAATGCATTCAGTATATTCTGTGAATTCTTGCACATGCTTAGTAGGAGCTGGTGACTCAAAGGGGCATATTTATCAAGCTTACCTGTCCGCCTGCTCTGAGGTGGCAGCCAGGTATCGCCAGAAATGAACCCGATCGAATACGATTGGGTTGATTGACACCCCCTGCTAGCGACAGATTGGCTGCGAATCTGCAGGGGGCGGCATTGTACCAGCAGTTCACAAGAACTGTTGGTGAATTGATAAATGCAGAGAGCGGCATTTATCGATGTGCAGCGGACATGATCCGCAATATCGGATCATGTCCGCTCGCACAATGATAATTCGGCCCCAAAGTGTAAACATAAAATTACTTGCACATTTTGTTAATGGAATTAAATTGGAAAGTTGTTTAAAAATGCATGCTTTGAGTCATTACAATTTCTTTAATTTTGACTTGAGTTTTCCTTAATAAAGCAACTGGTTAGTGTTTTTTAATTACAACAATTAAACTGACTGTTTAACATCCCTTTTTAATGTGAGCCTTGGGTAGAAATGAAAATGTGTGCTCTGCTATGCTGCACCTGTGGATAACACAGTGTTACTGAACTTGAAAACTTAAGTTTTTATAAAACTTTAAGAAAGCAAATTTGTTAACAAAGAAAGTTTAATTGATACCCAATTATGTTTACATATACAGTTTAGCAGCCACTCATCACAATTTCCAGTGTTTGTCCAGCCTTGGTGTAATGTTGGTAAACATAGTCCCACCACCCTCTCCAAATGTAACACAATTTAATGAAAGAAAACAAATTGAACAGTTGTGTGGTTTGCACACAAAATAGAGATAAAGTTAGTCAGTGATAGCTTTATTTTACTAGTTTAAAAACATACTCTTTATTAAAAGGCAAGTCATGTATAGATGGGACAGTGTCATAAGATATATTCTATGTGCTGCATGTTGAGACCATTTCATCAGAGGAATCATTAGTTGGTAAGCTGCCGCTTATATATTCCACTGATTTTCTAGTAATGGAAACTGAATAATCATGGCAGGCTTTCCAATCCTAACCTTGACACAAACCTCCTACTCACTTGCATTTCCTCACCGTATAGGGGGGGGGGGGGGTGACAAGCTCTGCCATCTCCACACTCAAGTTCAGATTGGCTCTTCAGATAAAGAAAGTGGTAGGTGCAATTTAACCATTGAAAAACAATTGCAGACTCTAATTTGTTTATCTATTGGAATTTTTGTGCAAGCCCTTTTTCTGTATAGATCCACATGCCAGTTTGTTAATATGCTATATTATTTTTGGGTAGGGCTTCTTACAGAATGATATCATGGTTATTTTTGGCTACTTCTGAATTAAAATCAGTTATACAACTACAAACTACATTGAGCTACATTGGCATGATTAGGCACCAAGAAGCAACAAAGAATAATGCATTTTAAAGACATTTTTGTTGCTATTTTTTAATGTTTGTCTCTAACTTTTTAGATGGCAATTGTATTTACATTTTGTATTGCTTTCTTACCAGATGCATCATTCTTGGATCTGAAGTGATCAGTCTCCAAAAAAATAAGTTAACTGTTAAAAAAATTGTCACAAATAAGCTTTGCATTACAATACTGCACCCCAGTACTAATGAAAGAAATTCTTTTACTTTAAAATCAAATAAGAATGTCAGGAGGAGACAAAGGCACTAGGGTCACTCGGTCATTACAGACTGATAGTTATTCTTTTCCATCATGCAAGTTATTTTACATAAACTGGATAATACAGTGGTTATAGTGGGCAAATAAAAGCTTC